>NC_046610.1:805788-885788 GCF_900324465.2 Anabas testudineus | reverse complement strand
GTGTCTCTGAACGTGACTCAGAGCTACAGCTGTAAAATCTGCTTTAATATGACGGGATTCACATTTAATACACAACTAAAGTTAGACCAGCAGCGCTGTTCCCGTCCCAGTGCACATGAAATGTTTTCAATATTAGATTTAACCACATATTTTAATATGTTTACATGCAGCTGTATCTTATGTTTTCAGTATTGTGGATGGAGAACATTAGCACCACTGTCAGTGTACAGTTTGGGTGATTCTGTATCTCATAGTCATTTCTTTGACTTACCACTGATGATCTACATTGTCTGTTTTTCCAGGCTGTTTCAAACTGTTGGATTTTGAGCTACTATGCAGCATGACCCCACCAGAACCTTGGCTGCATTTGTGCTCTGTCAAAGAGGACCCTCCCTGATGTCTGTCAGTGAAACTGCTCATCAAAACTTTGTAGAAACGCTGCCGACAGAAATGAGCGTCAAGATCTTCGGAGAGCTGGACACAGAGAGTCTGTGCAGCGCCTCACGGACCTGCAAGCTGTGGCATCACATCATCGAAGGAAACGAGCAGCTGTGGAGGAGGCAGTGTCTGTTGGTCAGAGCCATCTGTCAGAGGGAGGTTGACAGCGACCGCAGAGACGGGCTGTCCTGGAAGGTGGGTCAGTTCTCTGCACATATTTCTGTCGTTATGTGTCGTCAGCTCCTTACAGCTGGTAAAAACAAGTTCATCTGTGCTGGGGGTCAATGGAGAGATCAGAATATTTATGAAGAAGCTCCATCCGTGGAGCAAGCACACACACCACGCTCTGTGGTCTGACCTCCTGTTTCCTCTGCTGCAGGTGACATTAGTGAGGAACTACACTCGGAGCTGTCTGAAGAGAGACTGGCTGAGAGGTCGATACAGCCATGTGAGCTCAGCGGAGCAGCTGAGAGGCAGGAAGATGACGCCGCAGGACGCTGAGACATGGGGAGAGATCTTGCAGGCCGAGCTGGACAGATGAACTGTCATTATTTCAAGCTGCTGATTTTTAATATATTTTATATTACAACTGTACATATTTTTAAGATTTTTTTAAAGAAAAAATGATCATGGGGAATTGTAGCTGAAACAGTATTGACTGAAATGAAACATTATGCGCTGTTCAGGTGTTTCATTGCTTTGATGTAAATATGGCTGAAATACAATAAATCACATCTTTGTGACGCTTGTAATTTCATTTATAAAATATTATATAATAAAATATCAGAGCGGAGGTAATTTTCACAGCTAATATGTGTTCATAGTTAGTGGTGGTAAGCTCTGAGGCTCTTTACTTTAAAATATGTTCTAGAGATACAGACGTTAATAAAGCTGAACATGTATCAAAGCAGGAATAGTGAGGACAGGTGATGGTTTTGCAGTTTAAGCATTTTATTATATATATATATATATATATATATATATATATATATATATATATATATATATATATATATCCTGAGCATTAAATTTCTAGTGTGCAAAAGAAAGAACCGACATCTGTGCATCTGTTCTCCGTTAGAGCACTACTTGTGTTAGTAGGTGAGAATTATCTGTCAATTCATCCAAAGCTGTTTGAAACTGTCTCTGGGTTTGACACTGCTGGTGAATTATCCTCTGCAATTTAAAGAAAACCGCAACTCTGGCTCGGACCATTCCGCTTTTATTGTGAAAGACAACCGGAAGCGTCGTTCCGTCCAGCTTGACCCTGCTCTCTCCTCAGCATCGCCGCATCCTCCGCTCCTCCGATTGACCCCTGAAACCACAAAACCCGGGACTATGGACGACGTTCCCGAGCTCATCAACATCTTTATCTCCCTGCGGATTCAGCCCAACGAAGGACCCGTGTTCTTTAAGGTGGACGGAACCCGGTTCGGCCAGACCAGGACCATCAAACTGCTCACAGGCTCCAAATACAAGATCGAGGTGGTGGTGAAGCCTGGAAACGTAGAGGCCACGTAAGGAGACATTCAGTTTCTACCAACATTTGTCCTATTTTCCTCACGACAGGGTCCAATGTGGAGGCCTTCCTCCTCCTCCTCCTCCTCCTGCAGCAGCAGCATCATCCGATACCCGGTGAATTAGTCATGTGTGGATCATGTGAGACGGTTTTTCTCATGTCTGCTGATGAACATGCAGAAAAAAACAGCTGTGATGTGCTGGAAATGAAGTGAGCAGGGCGGAAACCTCAATGACAACAGTCGTTCAGCAGCTACATTTACAGATGGAAAAGAATTAAATGTCAAATATACAATAAATGGATCAAAGTGAAATGATCAGAAAATATCTAATTAATACTGGATCTGAGTATTCTGAGCATTGGAGGTTCTATTCTTATTTCATTTATATTAATAAGTATAATAAGCCACAAACATCACATTATCATTTCCTTATTTGAGCTGTCTGTCAGATTCTATTGGCTCATCGTATTTAAACACTATTGAACTGTTGAAGTTGGATGAACACTTTGTACAGGCCTAGTACTGTACGGACTCATCCTAATGTAGATTCATTTGCTAATTCGATGTGTCATTTGATGTGTTTGGTGTGTAAACATTAGCATGTGTAAAGTAACTACTTCAGTAAAGCTGTAAAGTAAATGTAGTGGAGTAGAAGAAAGTACCTAAATGTGTACCTAAGCACAGTACCTGTACTTTACTAAATGGGCTGTTGATGCATTACTGACCAACACTCTTGGAGCTTGCTGTAGATCACGTCTCTCAAAAGAAAGACGTTAGTCAGATCTGAGCTTTTGTGTTTATGGTTCGTGTGTGTGAACATGTCGAGCTCCTAAACTGCCACATGTGCCGATATGACTGAATTATGAGCTGAAGGAGAAAAAGAACAATAACGTCACACATGCATTAAAATCAGTTGATGCAGAAACTGCTGGATATCAATATGTTCTTTCCAGTTTTCTGCTGCTGATGTCCACTTATAATCAGTAATGGTGTGGCCCCTCAGCGGTCTATACTTGGACCACTACACTTTACATTATTTACCAATAATATTATTTTGTGATCTTTTGATCAAAGCGTTGATGTCCATTTTTATGCTGATGACAGGGTTCTATATTCCTCAGGTGCTGCCACCACTCAGGCTTTAACCTGTCAGACCGTCTTTGACTTCCTTCTTAAACCACTTTTATCACTTTATCTGTTTAACTATCTATAAATGCTGAAAAGACCAAGTACATGATCTTCTCCATATTAAATATTTATGACCATTTCCCTAGGATAATAACTTTAAATGGAACCCATATATCATTAATTTCTTATGACTATACATGTTTCTTGCTTCTGAAACGTCTGGTCTCTCCATCAGAAATCTGATTTGGTTTATTCACACTGCAGAGTAAAAGCTGTAAGTGTGTCCTGTTCCTTAACATCATCTTTTTTTCTTCCTCCTTGTTCGGTTCCTCACAGAAACATGAACATTGGGGGAATCATCTTCCCTCTGGAGCAGCAGTCCCGAGACGAGGAGTCTGTGGTTTATCACGGCCAGTACGACACTGAGGGGGTCCCTCACACCAAGAGCGGAGACAGGCAGCCTGTCCAAGTCAGTATAGAGGTGAGTCAAGAAGATATAAGACACTTCTGCATTGGTTTCAGCTTCCATGAAAACACATGAGGTCAGATCAGTGAGGAGAGCTGACTCGGCATCAGCAGCAGAAGATTTGGTATTTCAACCAAACTAGGATCACCATGTTTGTTGTAACCTTGCAGTTGGTCCTTTCTCTCTCCTTCTGTCCAGTTTAACAAGGCCGGGACGTTTGAGACGGTCTGGCAGGCGAAATACTACAACTACTACAAGAGGGAGCACTGCCAGTTTGGCAACAAATTCAGCAGCATCGAGTACGAATGCAAGCCCAACGAGACGCGGACCCTCATGTGGATCAACAAGGAGGCGTTCAACTGAGTCAGTAGGGACCAGGACTACGTTTGAACATCAGCATCACAATAAAAAGGACAGCCTTTTCCAAGAGGCATGCATTAGGTCAGCCAGGGTCTGGTATTTGTATTGTTTCATCAAAATGTGGAGAGAAAGCAGCTGTTTGCTATGCTGGTCTTTCAGGGATTTAGTTTTAAAGCTGCACTCAGTAATGCTGCTGCTTCAACACGCCAGCAAGAGAGCTGTGGAAAAGTTAATACAGCAAGAAAACTGCACACAGCACGCGCACGCTAACCATCTCAGCCGAGTGACAGAGGAGCCTACAGTGCTGGTTTTTCTCTCTAAGCAGCACTCGGGTTTAGTCCATCAGCTCCTGTGTGTGTGGATTTTCTTTCATTGATCAAACATCTTCTGTGAATTGTTGCAGAGTGTAGCTTTACAGCATTGGTTTAAAGGAACAATCAGAGATGAGAAGATTGATGTAAATGTCTTCTCAGTGTGACCAGAGACATGTGGAGGATGGTTTAGCTCAGCACAGAGAAAGTTTCTTTCTGTATGCTCAGTGGCTCCCTCCATTGGACATAATGTCCTATAATACTGCTACACTGCATTCCTAATGCAGACCTTAACCCCGGTGACTCTCATCCAGCAGCACGTTGAAGCTCCAAAGATCAGCAGATCACCAACATCCCATCCTTAACCTGGTCAGTGCTGGTAAAACTGTACTGGCCTCAGACATAAATAGTGCAGCACACCTGCAAAGGAGCAGAGCAGCAGCATTTGGAGAACACTATGTAGTTGAATGGTGGGATGTTAAAGCTAAAACTGGGTTCTGCCTGGTTTGGTTGTATCTCATTAGTCATCAGTCCATCCAAGAGTAAGCTGAGTTGAACACACTGCAGTGTTTGGACGTCTTTGTGCTAAGCTTGGCTAAACAGACCTTAATTCAAGTCAATCTTCTCTTCTCACCATGGTGAAGATCGTCTGCCAAAAAGCAGCTGTTCCTCTAAAGTGTGGGCAGTGTCCCTTAATAACTAAATCTATGGCAGCACTCAGCAAGGGGCCGAGCACCTGAGCTAGTGTGGTGTTAGATGAAGACCAGGATGGAAAAACACCTGTGGACAGAAGTATTTAACCTTGTTTATTAACTGTGTGGAGAGAAGAGTCAGCGTACGAACGTGTGTACTTCACTGTTATAGTTTCTTATGTCTTATTTATTGTGTTATTTCATAGAAAAATCCATGTCACATAAGAGCTACTCTGCATTTTGGTCTCATTAAATAGGACATTTCAAATCACAGATGACTGGTAGCAGAAAGTGTTTAGTGACCTAAAACTAATGATCCTTCAGAATCTGTGCTCTCTACAGCTGCCATGTTGAAACGGACCTGATAGAAATCTGTGACACAGACAGGTAACACACAAGCAGAAATGAACGACATAAAGAACAGCATGTATATTTATCTTGGATTTAACCAAACTTTACAGAAAATGTGAGATTAAAGGATGATTTCACTGATTTTCAGCTTCCTTTCTATGGCTCTAGTTTGCAGAGTAACGTTTATTTGAATGGTGTTAAATTAAAATATTTGTCTGCTTCTGGCTGAAGAATAAAGAGTTGATGTCATTTGGCTGCTCAGACTGTGCAGGTTGTAGCTTTGTTCAACGCTCCTCTGAAACTCCTTCAAATTACATCATCTCAACTCAGAATTCGTTTTTTTCAGGAAGAAGCAGAGAAATATTTTAATATAGTGAATTGGTGAAGTCAGGTGTGTGTGTGGGCAGTGTGTCTATTAATGATGATGAATGAACATGTTGCCCTGAGTAATTTAAATAACAAGAAGATATATCAGGCTTTAATACACTTATACTTGTTAATGTTCACTTCTCCAGATGTGTTCTCTGTTTTTTCTTTCTCAAGCCTCAACCTTGCTGTTTTCATATGTATTTAACCGAGGAGAATAAAGTGTCTTTGTGAGCCGACAGTAACAGTTGTTATTTTATGGTAAAATGTAAAATTTCAATTCAGCAGTGGAAAAGTATCTTTATACTTTAGTAATATTAGTAAACCACACAGTACAAATACTACATTACAAGTAAAAGTTGTGCATTCAAAATATTGTGTAAGTAAATGATACGCGTCAAACAACACTAACTATAATATTAAAATAGAAAAATAACTGTTGGATCAAAGTTAAAAACTGATTTGGGAAACCCAGAATGTATTTTAGTATTTTATCACACACAACATTTCTTTTTATAAAAATACCAGCATTTGAACTAATATTTGCTCCTGTTAGATTGTACTAGATGTACTAGATTGTAGTAGATGCAGTGTTTTTCCTCTGATACAGTAGCAATCCCTTTGGGATTACGTGGAGTTTTGCATGAATTGGTCATAAAATGTGCTCTGATCTTCATCTAACTCACAAAAATACAAAAAGTCTGCTGAAAATAACAGTACACAAACATTATATGTTTTCATGTTTTTATTGAACATAACATGTAAACATTCACAGTGCAGGGTGGAAAAAGTATGTGAACCCCTAGCCTAATGACTTCTCCAAGAGCTAATTGGAGCCAAGAGTGAGCCAACCTTGAGTCCAATCAGTGTAGAAGATAAAGACTGTAAAGATGACTGCAAGAGCACAGCGCAGAATACTGAATGAGGTAAAGAAGAATCCTAGTCAGCTAAAGACTTACAGAAATCTTTGGCACATGCTAACATTTTGTGTTGACACATCTACAATAAGGAAAACATCAAACAAGAATGGCGTACATGGGAGGACACCACGGAGGAAACCATTGCTGCCCAAAACAAATATTACAGCACATTTGAAGTTTGCAAAAGAGCACCTGGATGTTCCACAGCACTACTGGCAAAATATTCTGTGGACAGATGAAACCAAAATTGAGTTGTTTGGAAAAAACACACAAAACTATATGTGGAGGGAAAAAAGGCACAGCACACCAACATCAAAACCTCATCCCCACTGTAAAACATGGCAGAGGGAGCATCATGGTTTGGGGCTGCTTTGCTGCCTCAGGGCCTGGACGGATTGTTGTCATTGATGGAAAAATGAATTCCCGAGTTTATCAAGACATTTTGCAGGAAAACGTAAGACCATCTGTCCGACAACTGAAGCTCCACAGAGGATGGGTGATGCAACAGGACAATGATCCAAAGCATACAAGTAATTCAACAGAAGAATAGCTTCAACAAAACAAAATACGCCTTCTGGAGTGGCCCAGTCAGAGTCCTGACCTCAACCCGATTGAAATGCTGTGGGGCGTGACCTTAAGAGAGCCATTCACACCAGACATCCCAAGAATATTACTACACTGAAACAGTTTTGTAAAGAGGAGTGATGCAGTGTTTTTCTTCTGATACATGTACTAGATGTACTAGATGCAGTGTTTTTCTTCTGATATATGTACTAGATGTACTAGATGCAGTGTTTTTCCTCTGATACATGTACTAGATGTACTAGATGCAGTGTTTTTCCTCTGATACATGTACTAGATGTACTAGATGCAGTGTTTTTCCTCTGATACATGTACTAGATGTACTAGATGCAGTGTTTTTCCTATGATATATGTACTAGATGCAGTATTTTTCCTCTGATAGATGTACTAGATGTACTAGATGCAGTGTTTTTCCTCTGATACATGTACTAGATGTACTAGATGCAGTGTTTTTCCTATGATATATGTACTAGATGCAGTATTTTTCCTCTGATAGATGTACTAGATGTACTAGATGTACTAGATGCAGTGTTTTTCCTCTGATACATGTACTAGATGTACTAGATACAGTATTTATTTTTTCTCTGATACATATACTAGATGCAGTGTTTTTCCTCTGATACATGTACTAGATGTACTAGATGTACTAGATGTAGTGTTTTTCCTCTGATACATGTACTAGATGTACTAGATGCAGTGTTTTTCCTCTGATACATGTACTAGATGTACTAGATGCAGTGTTTTTCCTCTGATACATGTACTAGATGTACTAGATGCAGTGTTTTTCCTCTGATACATGTACTAGATGTACTAGATGCAGTGTTTTTCCTCTGATACATGTACTAGATGTACTAGATGCAGTGTTTTTCCTCTGATACATGTACTAGATGTACTAGATGCAGTGTTTTTCCTCTGATACATGTACTAGAGTAGATGCAGTGTTTTCCTATGATACATGTACTAGTGTATAGCAGTGTTTTTTCCTCTGATAACTGTACTAGATGTACTAGATATGCAGTGTTTTTCCCTCTGATACATGTACTAGAATGTACTAGAATGCAGTGTTTTCCTCTGATACATGTACTAGATGTACTAGAGATGCAGTGGTTTTTCCTCTGAAGTACTAGATGTACTAAGATGCATGTGTTTTTTCCTATGATACATGTACTAGATGTATATTGCAGTGTTTTTCCTCTGATACATGTACTAGATGTACTAGATGCAGTGTTTTTCCTCTGATACATGTACTAGATGTACTAGATGCAGTGTTTTTTCTCTGATACATGTACTAGAGGTACTAGATGCAGTGTTTTCTTTCCTCTGATACATTGTACTAGATGTACTAGAATGCAGTTGTTTTTCCTCTGATACATGTACTAGATAGCTGCAGTGTTTTCCTATGATACATGTACTAGATGCAGTGTTTTTCCTATGATACATGTACTAGATGTACTAGATGCAGTGTTTTTCCTCTGATACATGTACTAGATGTACTAGATGCAGTGTTTTTCCTCTGATACATGTACTAGATGTACTAGATGCAGTGTTTTTCCTCTGATACATGTACTAGATGTACTAGATGCAGTGTTTTTCCTCTATATATGTACTAGATGTACTAGATGCAGTGTTTTTCCTCTGATACATGTACTAGATGTACTAGATGCAGTGATTTTCCTCTGATACATGTACTAGATGTACTAGATGCAGTGTTTTTCCTCTGATACATGTACTAGATGTACTAGATGTACTAGATGCAGTGTTTTTCCTCTGATACATGTACTAGATGTACTAGATGCAGTGTTTTTCCTCTGATACATGTACTAGATGCAGTGTTTTTCCTATGATACATGTACTAGATGTACTAGATGCAGTGTTTTTCCTCTGATACATGTACTAGATGTACTAGATGCAGTGTTTTTCCTCTGATACATGTACTAGATGTACTAGATGCAGTGTTTTTTCCTCTGATACATGTACTAGATGTACTAGATGCAGTGTTTTTCCTCTGATACATGTACTAGATGTACTAGATGCAGTGTTTTTCCTCTGATACATGTACTAGATGTACTAGATGCAGTGTTTTTCCTCTGATACATGTACTAGATGCAGTGTTTTTCCTCTGATACATGTACTAGATGTACTAGATGCAGTGTTTTTCCTCTGATACATGTACTAGATGTACTAGATGCAGTGTTTTTCCTCTGATACATGTACTAGATGTACTAGATGCAGTGTTTTTTCCTCTGATACATGTACTAGATGTACTAGATGCAGTGTTTTCCTCTGATACATGTACTAGATGCAGTAGATGCAGTGTTTTCCTCTGATACATGTACTAGATTAGTAGATGCAGTGTTTTTTCCTCTGATACATGTACTAGATGTACTAGATGCAGTGTTTTTTCCTCTGATACATGTACTAGATGTACTAGATGCAGTGTTTTCCTCTGATACATGTACTAGATGTACTAGATGTACTAGATGCAGTGTTTTTCCTCTGATACATGTACTAGATGTACTAGATGTAGTAGATGCAGTGTTTTTCCTCTGATACATGTACTAGATGTACTAGATGGCAGTGTTTTTCCTCTTATACAGTTACTGATGTACTAGATGCAGTGTTTTTCCTCTGATACATGTACTAGATGCAGTTTTTTCCTCTGATACATGTACTAGATGCAGTGTTTTCCTCTGATACATGTACTAGTATGTACTAGATGCAGTTTTTTCCTCTGATACATGGACTAGATGTACTAGATGCAGTGATTTCCTCTGATACATGTACTAGATGTACTAGATGCAGTGTTTTTCCTCTGATACATGTACTAGATGTACTAGATG
This sequence comes from Anabas testudineus, assembly GCF_900324465.2. Taxonomy (NCBI): domain Eukaryota; kingdom Metazoa; phylum Chordata; class Actinopteri; order Anabantiformes; family Anabantidae; genus Anabas; species Anabas testudineus. The sequence continues at coordinate 875,814 of NC_046610.1, read as the reverse complement.
TACTAGATGCAGTGTTTTTCCTCTGATACATGTACTAGATGTACTAGATGCAGTGTTTTTCCTCTGATACATGTATGTACTAGATGTACTAGATGGCAGTGTTTTTCCTCTGATACATGTACTAGAGGTACTAAGATGCAGTGTTTTTCCTCTGATACATGTACTAGATGTACTAGATTCAGTGTTTTTCCTCTGATAACATGTATAGATGTACTAGATGCAGTGTTTTTCCTCTGATACATGTACTAGATGTAGTGTTTTTCCTCTGATACATGTACTAGATGCAGTGTTTTTCCTCTGATACATGTACTAGATGTACTAGATGCAGTGTTTTTCCTCTGATACATGTACTAGATGTACTAGATGCAGTGTTTTTCCTCTGATACATGTACTAGATGTACTAGATGCAGTGTTTTTCCTCTGATACATGTACTAGATGTACTAGATGCAGTGTTTTTCCTATGATACATGTACTAGATGTACTAGATGCAGTGTTTTTCCTATGATACATGTACTAGATGTACTAGATGCAGTGTTTTTCCTCTGATACATGTACTAGATGTACTAGATGCAGTGTTTTTCCTCTGATACATGTACTAGATGTACTAGATGCAGTGTTTTTCCTCTGATACATGTACTAGATGTACTAGATGCAGTGTTTTTCCTCTGATATATGTACTAGATGTACTAGATGCAGTGTTTTTCCTCTGATACATGTACTAGATGTACTAGATGCAGTGATTTTCCTCTGATACATGTACTAGATGTACTAGATGCAGTGTTTTTCCTCTGATACATGTACTAGATGTACTAGATGTACTAGATGCAGTGTTTTTCCTCTGATACATGTACTAGATGTACTAGATGCAGTGTTTTTCCTCTGATACATGTACTAGATGTACTAGATGCAGTGTTTTTCCTCTGATACATGTACTAGATGTACTAGATGCAGTGTTTTTCCTCTGATACATGTACTAGATGTACTAGATGCAGTGTTTTTCCTCTGATACATGTACTAGATGTACTAGATGCAGTGTTTTTCCTCTGATACATGTACTAGATGTACTAGATGCAGTGTTTTTCCTCTGATACATGTACTAGATGCAGTGTTTTTCCTATGATACATGTACTAGATGTACTAGATGCAGTGTTTTTCCTCTGATACATGTACTAGATGTACTAGATGCAGTGTTTTTCCTCTGATACATGTACTAGATGTACTAGATGCAGTGTTTTTCCTCTGATACATGTACTAGATGTACTAGATGCAGTGTTTTTTCCTCTGATACATGTACTAGATGTACTAGATGCAGTGTTTTTCCTCTGATACATGTACTAGATGTACTAGATGCAGTGTTTTTCCTCTGATACATGTACTAGATGCAGTGTTTTTTCCTCTGATACATGTACTAGATGTACTAGATGCAGTGTTTTTCCTCTGATACATGTACTAGATGTACTAGATGCAGTGTTTTTCCTCTGATACATGTACTAGATGTACTAGATGCAGTGTTTTTCCTCTGATACATGTACTAGATGTACTAGATGCAGTGTTTTTTTCCTCTGATACATGTACTAGATGCAGTGTTTTTCCTATGATACATGTACTAGATGTACTAGATGCAGTGTTTTTCCTCTGATACATGTACTAGATGTACTAGATGTAGTGTTTTTTCCTCTGATACATGTACTAGATGTAACTAGATGCAGTGTTTTTCCTCTGATACATGTACTAGATGTACTAGATGCAGTGTTTTTTCCTCTGATACATGTACTAGATGTCTAGATGCAGTGTTTTTCCTCTGATACATGTACTAGATGCAGTGTTTTTCCTCTGATACATGTACTAGATGTACTAGATGCAGTGTTTTTCCTCTGATACATGTACTAGATGCAGTGTTTTTCCTCTGATACATGTACTAGATGTACTAGATGCAGTTGTTTTTCCTCTGATACATGTACTAGATGTACTAGATGCAGTGTTTTCCTCTGATACATGTACTAGATGTACTAGATGCAGTGTTTTTCCTCTGATACATGTACTATATGTACTAGATGCAGTGTTTTCCTCTGATACATGTACTAGATGCAGTGTTTTTCCTATGATACATGTTACTAGATGTACTAGATTGCAGTGTTTTTCCTCTGATACATGTACTAGATGTACTTAGATGCAGTGTTTTTCCTCTGATTACATGTACTAGATGTACTAGATGTACTAGATGCAAGTGTTTTTCCTCTGATACATGTACTAGATGTACTAGATGTAGTAGATGCAGTGTTTTTTCCTCTGATACATGTACTAGATGTACTAGATGCAGTGTTTTTCCTCTGATACATGTACTAGATGTACTAGATGCAGTGTTTTTCCTCTGATACATGTACTAGATGCAGTGTTTTTCCTCTGATACATGTACTAGATGTACTAGATGCAGTGTTTTTCCTCTGATACATGTACTAGATGTACTAGATGCAGTGTTTTTCCTCTGATACATGTACTAGATGTACTAGATGCAGTGTTTTTCCTCTGATACATGTACTAGATGTACTAGATGCAGTGTTTTTCCTCTGATACATGTACTAGATGTACTAGATGCAGTGTTTTTCCTCTGATACATGTACTAGATGTACTAGATGTACTAGATGCAGTGTTTTTCCTCTGATACATGTACTAGATGTACTAGATGTAGTAGATGCAGTGTTTTTCCTCTGATACATGTACTAGATGTACTAGATGCAGTGTTTTTCCTCTGATACATGTACTAGATGTACTAGATGCAGTGTTTTTCCTCTGATACATGTACTAGATGCAGTGTTTTTCCTCTGATACATGTACTAGATGTACTAGATGCAGTGTTTTTCCTCTGATACATGTACTAGATGTACTAGATGCAGTGTTTTTCCTCTGATACATGTACTAGATGTACTAGATGCAGTGTTTTTCCTCTGATACATGTACTAGATGTACTAGATGCAGTGATTCACTGGGATTATGAAACAGTGGAGCTCCAGCCTCCGCCTCCGCCTCCTCCCCCGCCTCCGCCCCCGGCTCGCTCACTCTGCTGCGGCTGCGGAGAACCTCTCCTCCGCTCTCGGATAACTGAAGCTGGATAAGCCGCTCGTCGGTTAAAGCCTGAACCCTCGTTGACACGTCCGTGCCCGCTCCCCTCAGTCCGCCTGCTGGTCACCTTCCGCCTGAACGATGGTGAGAACCGGTTTCATCAGTTTTTAACGAGTCGTTTCGTGATCGCAGCTTCTCCGTTAGCTTCGTAGCTAGCACGTCGCGGCTGCTAACGTTAGCAGGCGTTAGCATTGAAATTAAAACGTTTGCAAATGTTACCGTTAATTTATGACAGTGATTGTGATTTATCGTTTTTTCTGTGCTCCTTATAACTGTCACATGTCCGTGGTTATTGTAACTGTTTTAAGGTTTGGTGATAGATGTCGCAGTTGAGGAATATTGGAGTTATGCTAACAGGCTAGCAGCTAGCTGGACGGAAGTGTGGTGATATTACCACCAAAATAAAAGCTTGTACGTTTCTGATCGAGGAATAAAACCATCAACACCTGCTTGAATGACGGCAGAAGATTTTGGATTATTTACTATTTTAGAACATCAGCGACCAGTCAGTTCAACTCCATTTAAACTTTATTAAGACCATCAGTTTTCTTGTTAAAATGCAGTACTGCAGGGTGAGTAAATACACAGCTCTATACAGTAAAACTATTATATTACAGCTGAGAAGGTGGTACATCAACATTTGGCTTGGAACTTGAAACAGTGATACTATGATTGTTATCATTATAAGCCACAGAGACCTTCTGCTTTCCCTTCTGGTCCTATAATCTGCTCATACTACAGTAAAATAAATATTTTGGGATGACAAATTATTACGCGACTCTACACTATGATACTGTGATGGGAAAGTTTTTGCAGTTTTCTGATGCAGTTTTCAAACAGAAATGTACTGCTGCTGAACTGCTGAAAAACTGATAAACATCACCTGCAACGATCATCGCTTGCTGCAGTGAGCTTATTTTGTTCTAGATAGAATACTGTGGTCTACTGATTAAAGTCGTTCTCAACACAGGTTTAGTGCTTAGAAGCAGTAAAGGTAGCATCAACACTCACTATGTCCTCCCACTACAGCTCCTGACAGAATCCAAATTACATGTAGCTTCATGAAGTAAATGTCACCAACATTTTCCTTATTGCTTTTAACCAACTGTTTGAATGTGGAACACTTGTTTCACTGTGGGACTCTTCTCTTTTTCAGGGAAATGAAGCCAGTTACCCCCTGGAAATGTGCTCGCACTGTAAGTATCAGTAAATCAGAGCATAACATTTGATGAAACGCAGTCAATGCTGCATTCTTGTTGGACCGTTTCCAAACTCTCACGCTAACTGTTCTTTCCCAAAAGGAGACCTGATTGTATGATCTGTGAAGTTGATAGCAAATATTTAGATTTGTCCTTTCTGTTCAACACTGGATGCTGTTATGTGACCATAGAAATGGTCTACCATACAAAGTCCGCACTGCTATCTAGTAAACATGGATATAACAAGACAAAATTTAAAGCATATAATCAGCTTTTGAGGATTCAACATGTTTGCTGTTCCTCTGCCTGTGAGAATGCAACTGTCCATATCAGATGATCCCAGAATTATCCAGCATTTAGCCTGAAAAACTCCAATACACAGTCCAGTTAATGTAAGAGTGTGATCTCTAGTGTGTCATGGCATACCTCATTCACGCTCTACTCAGCTGCCTCGACACCTCGCTGAAATCACTCAACTTCACTTGTGTGAAAGCACAACTCCACATAAAGTCCGGCTCTGTTTCTCTTGACAGCTCCTTCTCTGTTTTATTTAAACTTGCTTTTCTGTTGTTGTTCTGTTGATTAAAATTTTACTGACTGCAGAAAATAGAATAGAATTTGCCTTGTACCATGTAACTCACTTGTCAGTTGTTTCTGATATAAGCGTCGACCAAATGACTCAATGTAAACATATTTATTGCAGATGTAAACATCTGCAATAAATATTTCAATTTGTTCCTGCTAATGACAGTTCATAAAACAAATCATTAGATTACACAGGGCAGATGATCAGAGGAGCAGAGTTTGTACCACCATCATTAGTACTGGGATTAAAGAATGGGTGGAGTTTCTCAGTGAAGGAGCACCCAGTAAAGGAGTAGATAAGAGCTGCAGCATCTACATCATAGAAGGAGACCAGACCCTCCTCATAATCCACAAACACCCCCACCTTCTCAGGATGAGATTTCAGGGAGAGACGGAGTCGAGTGTTATCAAGAGCTGTGTACTCATCCTCATTTCTCAACCATATAGCCCATTAACCCTCCTCAGGTCTCCTTGTAATTTGTCCCTTCCTGTTGATCGACTCTCTGGCCACGCCTACATCCCATCTAGTTTTACCTTTAACCTGAACCTCAAAGTAAAATCTGCCTGAAGAGAAACTCTGCTTTGCTAAAACACAGGGATTAAATGAAAACCTCTCTGGGTTGTCTGGGAGATTCCTCCTCACATCACAATGACTGACTTGCTTCCCATCCTCAGACTGGATGAGATAGGGATGTGCTGTATCAGGATCTAGAGTCACATCCACTGCAAACTGCTGGACCCTCTTCAGCTCAGAATCAAACAGCTTCTTCATCTCTTTACTGAGTGTCTCCTCCTGCTGAGCCACAGCTCTCACCACAGTCCCCTCATATGATGGAGGATGGACTCTGACCTCTGTCCAGTTCTTGGTGGGTGGAGCAGCTTTCAGGGATGAGAAGCTTTGGAGGAGGTGGAGGTGGTCTTCAGAGCGTGAGAGCTGCTCCACCTCAGAGCTTCTCTCCATCAGCTCAGAGATTTCCTGTTCCAGATCTTGGATGAAGTATTCGGCCTGTTTCTCTGTTGTTTTCTGTTTGTCTTCGATCTCCTTTAGGAACTTGTTCAGACCTCTCTCTACAGACTCCTTCAGAGCAGTGAAGACCTGAACACCTTCTACTTTCTCTCTGCATCTTTTTGACTGATCTTTACTGAGTGTTTGATCTCCTGAATCTTCAGTCGTCTCTTCAGGATCATCTGTTGGATTTCAGCCTCTGTCTTCTCCAGCTCTGCCTTCTTTCCTTCATATTCTTCTTTCAGAGGAACAACATCATGAGTCTTGTGGTCTAAGACAGAGCAGAACATGCAGACACATGTCTGGTCGCTCTTACAGAACAGCTCCAGAGGTTTATCGTGCTTCATACATATCTTGCCTTCAGTCCTGACACTGTCAGATGAGGCTCCAGGTGAGTCTCACAGTAGGAGGTCAGACAATCCAGACAGGACTTCAGGGCCTTCAGTTTGGTTCCAGTGCAGACGTCACAGGGAACTTCTTCTGGTTTGACAACTTGTTGCTCTGAGCTGCTGCTGCTGGTTTTCTGTGGAGCTTCATGTTTGAATTGAGAAACCATCTCAGAGATGAAGGTGTTGACCCGTAACTGAGGTCTTGTTGTAAAAACCTCTTTACACATGGGACACTGGCAGCTGTCAGTCATCTCCCAGTGTTTCATGATGCAGTCTTTGCAGAAGTTGTGTCCACATGGTGTGGAGACTGGATCAGTGAAAACATCCAGACAGATGGAGCAAAGAAACTGATCTTCAGATAATAAACAGCTGGCAGCAGACATACTGTAACTGTCTAGACTGTGAAAGAAAAGAAACACATTTTATATCTTAGCTGTTTTCCAGGTAGAAGAAGTCTAATAAGGAAGTGCATTGCATTCACTAAAGAAAAAAAGAACAGATCTCATTATGAGATAAAAGTTAACAATGGCTGGATAGTGTAGTGGTAAGACCGCCGTCCTTCAGCTATATCCTGTAGGGGTCCTTAAACAAGCAACTGATCAGGGAAGACCTCATTGTTTGTACCTATGAACCACTTTGTACTCAGGTAAAAGTGTAATATGACTTACTGTCATCTCAGTTCCTATTTATCAGATATGCATCTCGTAATTACATTAGACTGGATTAGATCTGCACAGTGAGGAATTCTGGACCATTATTATTACAGAACTGCTTCAATTCAGGCATATTATGGATGATGGTTGGGTTGAGGTCTTGGCTTCGAATAGGCATCCAAAAGGGGACATTTGTGTTTTCAAAGCAATCCTGAAGTAAATTTTCTTCAGCTGTTATCCTGCAGGTAGGGCTGGGCAATATGGGAAAGAATCATGATAATTATTTTAATGTCTCGATGTAAGTTAAATCCCTGTTTCTGTCGAACTTCCTTTTTAATCTTATATGAGATGTGGAGCTGCTTAAAGCAGTTATTTTGAACCGTTCTTACTGTTGGATACAGACCTTCGGGCTGTATCCTTCAGTAACGCTGTCACTCGAGTTTCCTTTAACATTTTCTCGTATCTCGCTCGTGCTCCCGCCCGACTGCTGTGCACGGCTGCAGTAGCCAAAACATTAGCACCGTGCTTCCAACAGCTGATACTACAGTCTGAGCCGTGAACGTTAACCTAACCTGACATGGCTGTAACTATTCCAGCCATAAGCTGTTTTCATCATCATTGGCTTTTTGTGTCAAAACATGGACGGAATAAGTTCTGTCGAAGTGGTACTGACCAGTCTAATAGTTCTATTGCAGGAAAAGTTATTTTGATAAATGTCATTTTATTGCACAGCCCTACCTGTAGGATACCTTAATAGGCAGATTTATTTTCAGTTTTATGTTGGTGCGCTGTTCCCTTTTTACTCATACTTAATACTACATGTTCTTCCGAGACGACTCTCTTTGTTTCCTCTGACCTTTTCCCAGTAGTGTTGTGGAGTGTCACTGTGGTCTTTCAGTGTTTTGTTTGGAGAGCAGTCGCTTCCTCTGGTTTCCTGCCATAGACTTTACCTCTTCAGTACTTTACACATTGCTGACTCATGAACAGAGATGTTAACCATCCAAAGAACGCTTGCTGTTAAACTGTTGTTCTGCTTTTACAGTGTTTCGTAGGTCTTCTGAGATCTTCTGAGATAATATTTTATTAATATTAAAAAAACATAATATTATGCTTTTACGTGTTCTGATGTCACATTTTATATATATTAACTGTTGTAAATTTGGCTGTCCATATTACACAAAGTCAGATGCCCAAAGCTTGAGGTTAATGTATGTTTGCATGCTGGCTGGTAGCAAAATGCCCAGGTTACCCAGTCTGGCCAACAGGCTTCATTTGCAATAGTTAGTGTAAGTCAATTCTTATTCCTCCTGATGTCAAGCAGTGTGGAGGTGGGACTCCTGCACCTATTAAGTGCAGTGTCCCACCTGCTTTCTAAGGTTAGCTGCCATGGCTAACATTAGAGCGTTTCTGTAAGACGTGGACCTTTGCAGGAACAGTCAAACCAGCACCAGTGAGCAGAGCAGCAGAAAAACAACAATAAATCCAGTTACAGGATAGAAACTGATTTTAAGCAAGGTTTTTATCTGTTCACAATATTTCACAGTAGCTGTTTCACAACCTGCCCTAGTATGCAGCTTGATTATCGGCGAATTGTTGTCAAAAGTATGGTGATGTGTTCCAACTGGGCATATTCCCTGGAAATCTTTCACAGGCTGGCCAATCAGAACATAGTGGGATCAGGGTTAGACAGGCTTAAAAACAGAGGCAGTCAGACAAGTCTTTGCAGTCTGAAGACCAGGAGAGCTGTTTCATAAAGAGGCATTACAACTTTTAACTAATCATAATTATCATATATACTATATAGAAACCCTAAATTAAGCATAATATGGCCATTTTAAAGAAAGAGCCGCTTATACACACTGTATTTACTTTATTTATTTCAAAATAACGGCCACTTTATTGTTTCACTTGATATGATTTTAGTGAAACTCGTGGAGGAAAAGCAAATGTGAACTCTGAACCCCAGAGAGTATCAGGAGCAAGTTATTAATATCCTGAGAACTGACACAGGCAGACAGTAAAAAGAAAATGAGGTGTAAAATACTGGTCCTGTGTAAAGCAACTATAGTTAAATCCAGTATTACAGTAGTTATTTTGAAATATAAAGAGTGAAACTGCTTTAGTGGAGTTGAAGATTGTCTTGTTCCTTGTTGTCGAAATGAAAACAATTAACAGTGACGTGTCATAGTGACTAAAAAGACCAACATAAAGTAGTAGTACCGCAATCAGCTTTACTCACCAGTGTTTGTAGAGAAGCTGTTGTTATAACCACCTGATTTATCTGAGATTTGTCCCGACTGCAGCAGGAGTTTAGTTTCTTTTTTGGTGTGTCGTCGAGGCTCTCCTGTGTTGTTGCTCCTCCTTCTGCAGCTCTGTTCTTCTGGTTTCGTTTCTTACCTTTAATTACATGATTATTGCATCATAACCTACTGTAGTTATGATGGAGCAGAAAATGTGTTGCTTATGTTTAATATGGTGTGTTAAAAGATTACGGAGGTCATACTATTCCCCTTCTGGGGCTTAAAAAAGCTCACTGAAGTCTCCAAAATGGGCCTGTACATGTTACGTTTCACATCATAGTGGCTGGTTTAAGAAGGGCTGCGGACAGACCTTCTCAAAAACAAATTACAAATAAAACTAGTTGATTTAGATCCTGTTTAGGTAAACAAGAGGTGAATTTACTGTGTGTGTATCGTTATCAGACTTCTCAGTGAGCTGTGGACTCTCACTGTGATTACAGACTTGAAATTTCTTTTCCTGGTTGATAATAACATGTAGACAGTTTCCTCCCTGTGATGCGCATGTTGTTCCTTTCAATATTTCATAGTAGTACTGAGAAAATGTAATCAGGGACAAAGTGTTGTAAAGTATTTTTTATTAACTCACAAGTCAAACGTGGGTGTCTAGGAGGACTTATCTAGTTACTTATTGATGGAATAAGACGGTTCAACACATCTCTGAAACAGTTGGTGGAACCCACATTATAACTTCCACGCTGCACAGACAGAAGTTAATTCTGCTTCTACCAGTGTTTTAAAAAATGAATTGGTAAAAATTTGGTCTCCTCCTATGCTTCATCATCCTGTACATGACAGACTCACACGTGTTTGAAGTTTGGCAGCAGGTCGGTGACTCTGTGCTTGTTCTTCCTTTGGGTTTTGATCCATTTAAAGGTCGGTCACTGTCACAACATCAGTCAGTGCAGCTGAAGGAGAACATGCAGAAATCTGTCGGGTTCATTTAACAGTTTTATGCTACTTTTCTTAAATTAAAATTAAAATTTCTTCAGACCAGTATTGTTCCCATCTTCGAATATTTACCCCTGCATCGACGGTCCGGTCTGCTGCCATCAGTTTCTCAGGGTTGCTGAGCTTGTTATTATTTATACTGAATCAGAATTAGTTAAACTGCTGTGGACAACTTTTAAAACAGATTTTAAAACGACTGTATCATTGTTAAAAGGATGTTGGTGTTTTTTTAATGTAGAATCTGGATTAGTTTTCTGCCACAGAGCTCCACTGTTATCCAGAAACAAATAAAACGGTTGCTTTGTTCTTTTATGGGAAAATGTAGAAAATCACCAGCTCCATCCATTAATCAGACAACGCACATCAAGTCCATGAACCTCCAGGTAACAACAATGACCCCACCCACAGTGGATTTATGGTCATCAGCAGAGTGATTAGTGATGAAAGAGGCGTCACATGACCCGGTGTTAGGGCTTAGAGCGAGGCACCAGGAGGTCCAGTAGGTCAGAGTTCACTCTTAACTGGTGCAGTGAAGGACCAGCAGCATGGCCAGTACCAACAAGAAGCTAGGTGAGTGGTTTATAAAGAAGGAAGGCCATAAGATGAAGGTGGACGACAGGTGAAGTGATAGTAGAACTGTCGACCAGACTTAAGTAGCTTTGTCCCTCTCTGTGTTTCTTTTCAGTCGATGCTGATGAGATTAAGAGGCTAGGAAAGAGATTTAAGAAACTGGACCTGGATAACTCCGGCTCCCTAACTGTGGAGGAGTTTATGTCCTTACCCGAGCTCCAGCAGAACCCCCTCGTTCAGCGGGTTATCGACATATTCGACACGGACGGAAACGGAGAAGTGGACTTTCAAGGTAAATAAAGTGAATGTCAAGGATCGGATCAGTACATGAGTCAGAAAATGACCTGTTGGCATTAATGAGGTTTCTGCACAGTCACAAAGTAACAGTCACACGGTGACAAACGTGACAAAGACCTGCAGTCGATTTACTTCACATTTTGTACTATACAGCTGCGGAGGCCTCTGCTGAGCGAGCCAGACCCTCCACATGAAATCACTGTTAATATTTCTTGTTTGAAAGTTGTAGAAATCCACAGAATAAAGCAGAACTGTACTGTGGTTACAACATTATGACCGTAGTGATTGAGGGACTAGACCGCTGTAAAACTTCATTACTTTCATTTGTACCAAGTAACGAATGTCCTTTAAAACACTGCTTGTCCTAAAGGACAGTCTTGTTGAGTCTTACTTGGTCATTTGTGTAACGAAGTCTTGTTTTCTACTAAAATACATTTAAGTTACACCATGACTTCCTGTTATTTGTTCTTCTTTTATGCAGAGTTTATTGAGGGAGTCTCCCAGTTCAGTGTCAAAGGGGACAAGGAGCAGAAGTTGCGCTGTAAGTACTGATTTCACATCAGGTATCCAGTCTCACCAAACATGTTGAATATAGCATCACTTCAAATTGAATTAACACATGAGCAGAACTATACAGTAGACTGTGAAACGTGTAAACCCAGCTTGTAGCCACATGGGGGCAGCACAGACGGCTGTATAAACCCAGCAGAGAGAGCTCATCAAACGAAGGCTGTAATCCTCATGTGTATCCTCCAAAGAAAGAGGCTGGTGATTTTCTCTATTTTAATAATGTTATCAAATCATTTAAGGAAACTCAAACCAACGCCTGTGAGTCAGGAACAGTCTGCACCACAGAGCTCCGTCTGAAAGCCATTAAAACACATCAGTGATTGATTCTGTAACACTGGGCTGTAGTTTATCTATAAACTGCTCCACAGACTTGTAACAACCACTGTCACAGTGTCTGGACGTTCTGAATACAGACAAGTGTCTGAGCTTAGTCGGAGCCTTTGACGTTCTCCAGACTGACGGTGATGGTTATTACCATGTAAAACTCCAGTTTCCGTCACAGACCTTACAGTTAGTAGACACAGCTCATTGTGGAGTTTAATCTTTGCACAGACAGTTACCTGCTCTATTCACACATGGGCTCACTCAGACTTTACAAAGACTTTTTTACCAGGGAGCTGGAAGGGTGACGTCCGTTTAATGTCCAAACCAGCTGCTTCAGACGTCTGTGTTCTCACAGAGCTCCTCCCGGCTAAGGAGAAGTTCAGTGCAAGTCTGAAACCAGCTAAATTACTGCACAATATGTGTTGTATCACACTTGGCTGCATATTTGGCTGAATTAAGACCAGCACAACTGTTTTAGATGCTGCAGGTCTTTAGACTTGTCACTGTTAGTGGACACAAATTAAAAATGATTGCTCAGCATTGTGTCTATGGCCTCAGTTGCCTTCAGGATCTACGACATGGACAAAGACGGATTCATTTCCAATGGGGAGCTCTTCCAGGTCCTGAAGATGATGGTAGGCAACAACCTGAAGGACACTCAGCTTCAGCAGATCGTCGACAAAACCATCATCAACGCAGACAAAGACGGTGACGGCAGGATATCGTTCGAAGAGTTCTGTGCAGTGAGTAGTGCTGATTGAGTTTCATCAGGATGGGGTCAAGGAAGAAGAGCTGTGTAAAAGACGAAATGACCAACAAACACATACAGTAGGTAGAGAGGTCGTAGCTCTGGGGCAGTTTTTGTCTGTTGATCAACACTGATTGGCTGCGTCCACAAAGGTCAGCTCAGGTCAAAACAGGCAAACATTCACACCACATGATGAATTGTAGCAGAAGCCGTTTTTCAGAGGAAGACGTAGATTGAACCGTTCGTTTTGTCTCCTGCAGGTCGTCGGTGGATTAGACATTCACAAGAAGATGGTGGTGGACGTCTGATGCTTTTTTACTCCTGCAAACGCTCGGCTTTCAAAGGAAGTATTTTGTCTGTAAACACCCCCCACCTCCACCACCACCCCTGCTTATGAAGTCTTCAAGTATTTAACAAGAACTCAGTGACTTTAACAGTGGACGTCTTTTTCACGCAGAGTATGTGTGTACTGTATGTTTTAGTGGTTTTTCAAGGTATGTGGGACTTTCTATTTATTTTGGTGTCACCTGTTTCTTTTTTGGTTAAAGTCTACTTTAGAGTTGATGTTAGTTGATTTCAGAACAACACAAATGGAGCATGATGTGCCAACTAGAATTTACTGACACTCAAAAAGCCTCTGTATTTGATCAGTGCATTAGTTTACTGGAGTATTACATTACTTTGACATTAACAGTCTAATTCTACCATGAACAAAGGAGGAAGCGACATGTGAATGATGCACTTCGGCTGAAACGAGCGTCCATATTTGTTTGCTTTTGCTCTTTTTAAGAAACAGGACAGACGGTCGTGTTGCTGTGAACCTTATTTACAAGTCAGTAACTGAACGTGGCGTTCTGTCTGGGACAACGCTGCTTCTTCTCAAACAGCACTTTTGATGTTAGAGCCAAATCTGAGGAACCGCTTCACATTTACACTTAGTCACACACCTGGAGCTACCTGGGTTTCAGTGTCTTGCTGAAGGACGTGGACTGGATTCCTCACCTGCTGTCCGGGCGCTTGGATGAGAGAAAACAGAAAAGTGAAACGATTAAATATCCAGCAACTGATGACGATTATGGAAAAACTTGATGTAACCACTTACCCCTGATTAGTGGATGACCTACCTAAAGTCCTGACTCACACCCCAATTCTTCCCATGATTACATCAGCGGTGCTGTTGTGTGTGTGTGTGTGTGTGTGTGTGTGTGTGTGTGTGTGTGTGTGTGTGTGTGTGTGTGTCTGTCTGTCTGTCTGTGTGTGTGTGTGTGTGTGTGTGTGTGTGTGTGTGTGGTGTGTGTGAAAGCTTCAAACTATTTCAGAGTCTTTGTAGCAGTGCTGTGGGTACATGGTCTAGTGAATAATAAGAAGTCTGTGTTCAGTTCCAGCAGCAGCAATTTTAAATCTGACAGTTTACGCAGTTCGGTCCTGATTACTCTGTAAATCCACTAGGGGGCAGATTAGGATCCTGTTATCTGTACACAGCATCTGTTCCCGTATTCTGCTTCTGGATAACTTCAACCAAACCCATGGCAGCAGTCTGTTATGTTGATGTTGAGCAGTCAGACAAAGTTTAACAGTGTTGTTGTGATGAAAACTGCTGAATTTCTATTTGTAATACATGTGGTTGATTTGTAAGAACCGGGACAATCGTTGCTACCAAGGAACACAGGATACGAGAGGCGGCTCAGCCACAAACGTGTTTTTAAAGGAAATGCTACCATTTGTGTGTTTGTAGCTTCTCTTTTCCAGAAATCCAGACAACAGCACACAAATCTTCCCACTTTGTGGAATCAGATCTGAGCTGCTAGCTGTGCGTCACTCTCTAGAACGAGACGTTACAACTGACTGTAAATGACTTTATCCAGTAAACAGCAACATGAATGTCAAGCATGAGGAGTTCACGCTGAAACACTCAGAGTTTTATTTACCGTTCTTTGAAACCAAAAAGGCGTGTTATTGTGATAGCTGGTTTTATTTGTTTGTTGAGCTCAGAGTCTTTCACATCATGTTGTGTGATTGAAGTTGCTGCACAGCCTCTGTTATCGTGTTAGTACAGCTGATGTTAACTATGTTAATGTGACCTGCAGCACAGACACAACCAGTCCACCTCCAGGTGACACTAAGAGCATCGAGCAGCAACTAATATTGACTGAGTGATCAAGTAGAGTGTGAGCACAAGTTAAAACACAGAGCAGTGAGGAGAACGTGGTTCAAGTCCTTCAGCTCATTGTGAGAATTCGGTTTCCTCTAGTGTCAGGGTCACGATCATATTCAGTCTCTATTAAAATGAACAAATAATTAACAGGAAGTTTTGTTGTTGATGAGAATTAAAAACTGTACAAACAGATTCAATAGGGGATTCATAAGCATTTGTGGAACTGGATTCAGATTTACTGAAATTCTATCAAACCATGTCCCCTGCAGTGACGTGTTTGCATGATGTGGTGTTAATCTGCACTTTTCTTTGTGCCTGTTGCTTTTTGCATGTAGATCTGTGTCTTATTAAAGATCTTTAAAACGCTTTCTTTAGTACCAGGCTGGTCCCAGACGTTTTTCTGAAATGAGACACATGTTTTGCACAGTAACTTTTCTGTGCACGCTATATGACCATATAGTCATTACTGGTTTATGTTTGTTGACTTGGACTGAAAATTCAGCATCTCTTGTCTGGTGGAATATTTAAGTTAGAGATGTTCCAGGCTGATCCTGAGGATCAGTATTGACACTGGTCTGGGCATATTTAACGGATCAAAATCTGCTCCTTTCTTCACTGAACCCAAACAGGTTTTGTCTCAAGCTGCTGGTGCTGCAGCTGCTTTTCTTCGCAGTCGGACTTGGCATGTAGTCGAGGGTGAAAATTTAAATGTGCAAAAAATCAAATCATTAGGACAAAGCAGGGAGTGAGTCTGACCTCAGACACTGATGTTGGTAAAATTCACGGATTCACTAAAGTCTGATTTAATGTCAGTGTAGATAACACTCAGCAGCAGCTTCTTAATTTACTGGTTCATATAACAAACGTGGCTTCACTAACGAACATTAACTCTGTGAGGAACATGTTGGTTAGTGTTGTCTGTACTCAGACAAAGATTATTTGTGAGGGAAGATGCTCCTCTCGGCTACCTAAAAAAAAAAAAAAAAATCAATATAATATTTAGATGATAAAGCTACAATAGATATTGGGACCAGTAAAACTAGATGGGAACATCTCTAATTTAAGATTTTATAAAGGTACACAATAATACAATAGTACAGTTTAGTTTAAAGTTGTAAAAATTTACTTTCAGTAACTGTAAGGTCGGGTTGTTGTCAGATAATGATAGATATTGAACACATTTCATCAAGTATAATCTAAATTAATCTTGGATGTTGGTAATTTTGCATGTCAGAGTTTTTGTTTTTTTTATTAGTCATTTCATGAAACCCAATGAGACTGTTGTGTTGACTTTTACATAAAATAGATAAGTAAGACATTTAAAGCAACTTTTTAAGTGCATGACTGTTGCCAAAATTTCTACATTGAAATTGGTAAATCAAACAACTGTAATCTTTTAGTTCTTTGGTCAAAGTGCAGTTATTTTGGGTATATTAATAATTGTTTAGTACAGATATTTGTCAGTAACACTTGGTGTCAAAGTTTCCTGCTGTTTAAGTTGAGGTTGGTGCTGACAGGTTTGCTGTTGGTTTAACCGGATGTTTGTGTTGGACATATACTCTTGATCTTCTGCCTTTGGTTGTGGTGGAATTTAAAAAAAATTAAAGTGTGCATGTCATAGGTTTGCTTTTTGTTGTTCTATTCTTTTAGATTCAGTTCAACAGTTATATATAACTTATAGTCCTCAGGCATCATTCACACATCTGGAGAAGAACAAACAGCAGAGACTCCTGAAGATCCAGATCCAAACAGGAGAGGGGGATAAGGCATGGATGGTCTCGTATGTACAACAACTCTAGATTTATCTTTAAGACCACGCTCGTACTTAGACTGCTTCCTCCCCGTAGATCATTCTGAATTAATTTCAGTAATTAATTCCTCTAAACCATCAACATGTCTCTTAGATCCCATCCCGACTAGACTCCTCAAGGATGTCTTACCTTTGATCAGCACGTCCATATTAGATCAGATCAATCTGTCTTTACAAATAGGCTACGTACCACAGGCTTTTAAGGTTGCTGTAGTCAAGCCCCTACTCAAAAAGCCTACTCTGGACTCAGGGGTCTTAGTGAATTATAGACCAATATCCAATCTGCCCTTTATCTCTAAAATCCTTGAAAAGATAGTTTCTAAGCAATTGTACGACCACCTGCGTAGCAATAACTTGTATGAAGATTTCCAGTCAGGATTTAGAGTACATCATAGTACAGAAACAGCACTGGTAAAGGTCACTAATGATCTTCTATTAGCATCAGACAATGGACTACTCTCTATACTCGTCTTAATATCATTAGGAAACACTCTATAAATTTCCATTGTTATGCAGATGATACCCAGCTATATTTATCTATGAAACCAGGAGAAACTAATCAATTAGTCAAACTTCAAGCTACTTAAAAGACATAAAGGCCTGGATGACCTCCAATTTCCTTCTCCTAAATCCAGACAAGACAGAGGTTATACTGTTTGGGCCTAAAAATCTCAGAGACACTATGTCTAAACACATTCTCACCATTGATGACTTAGTTCTGGCCTCAAGTAATACTGTAAGAAACCTCGGAGTTATCTTTGACCAGGATATCTCCTTCACTTCATACATCAAAGAAATCTCTAGAACTGCCTTTTTTCACCTGAGAAACATTAAAGTTAAAATTAGGAGCATCCTGTCCCAAAGTGATGCTGAAAAACTAGTCCATGCATTTGTTCCTTCCAGACTGGACTATTGTAATTTATTATTAATGGGATGTCCCAATAACTCATTAAAAAACCTCCAGCTAATCCAAAATGCTGCAGCCAGAGTTCTGTGGGCCTGTGACCCCGGGAACATGCTTTTTTTTTGGACGGGTGTATTTTTTAAGATCTTAAACCTTAAACACTGTAAAGTGCCAATGATGAAATGAGATGACATCTGTTGTGATTTGGCGCTATACAAATAAAGTTGAATTGGAATGATCAAGGAGTGAGGCAGAAACAATGAGAACATATGTTAATCTGTATAAGATACATGAAAATAAACCCAAACATCACTGCTAAGAGGAAAAGCTGCAAACTAGATGTTTAAAGACAATTGCCAACAGCCAATTGTCTCGGTGGACTCTGGGTCTCTTAGCAACTATTACATCATGTGTTTATGTGGATACTACATAATGACTCGCTCTGTTTTTAACACCTGTAATTGCAGGGAGTCACTGGAGACTGAGGTAATCTCATCTGACACTAATCCGAGCAGGTGTGAAGTGTGAAGCTGTTTACTGCAGCTGAACTTGTAAAGTTGTGTAGTAATATTTAAGTGGATTTGAGAGTAGTCAGCAACTTTTTGGTTTGTTTGTTTGATCCTTGTTTGAGCAGAATGGACGTAAGGCAGCTTCACCATATTCATATATTGACCACCAAACTCAGTTCATCCTTGTTCGTAATAAGTTTTAATTAGACATTCTCTCATATCACATGCCTCCTGTTTCAGCTGTTGCCAGTGCACAGTCATAAAACTCGCTCTTATATCCTGTATATTTTTGAAATGTTGGTAGAAATTGCTAAATATAATTGCATTGACAGTACAGAACAGACAGAACTTTTCCCTCTGCCGTGATGAGCTGAGCTATGTGTGTCTGACAAGGTTATGCAGTTCTTGTGAGAGGTCTTTGGAACTGGATTCCAAGTCAACAGATGCAATGCCAATGACTCATTACATGTCAGTGTATCATCTAAGTGTCTTGATTAGAAAGTTTATGTTGGGGTTTGAAGACATAACATTTTATTCTGGTAAAACGTGCTCAGTGTGAAGGTTTACTTGTGAAATGGGAAGCAGAGTATTTAGCTATCGAGCTCTTCTCCTTTTCACCATGTGTTAAATTGTTACTGAAGTACAATTTATTTATTGTGTGTTTTGGTCAAAAGATTATTTGACAACTTGTATTTCTTGTTAGGAAAACAAAAAAACTCAATACAAAAATAGATAAGAAGGAAAAGTTGAGTTTTTTACTGTGTTGCTGGTGCCTGTAACTCTTGCTACAGCATCTTGGACTGCAGTAGAACGACGTTTTGATGTCTATTAACTCCTGTGTTTGAACTAGCCCTACAGGCTAACGAGTTAGCTAGCCAGAGAAGAGACTGTGCAGATTCCCACATTGAGCCTTTTTTGTGACCAGGAGAAAGTCTGGCAACTCCTCAATGACAATGAAGTAGAAAGGCAAACTCCCCCTCGCTGGATGGACTCACTCCTGACCACCATCAGAATGCTGCGTCCCTCCTGCACTGTGGAGGGTTGGACCCTGACATCGACTCTGCTTGTGTGTGAGTACTCCAACCTTTTAATTCAGCTTTTTAGAGTGAAAGGGCCTCAACCAGGTCTGTGACAGGAGCTCGGGTCACAGGGACAGCAGCCTAATCAGAGTTGCTCAGAATTCCCTCTTCTTTTATCCTTTTCCAGGATTTGCTGGGGAATACCAAGGTGTTCCCAGGCCAGTGGAGAGACATAAACCCATGTCCTGGGTCTCCCCTGGGGTCCCCTCCAGGTTATGACCTGGATGACTGAGAATCTTCACAGACATTTAGACTTAGGCAGCTGGATCGTGTGATGGTAAGATCCTCCTCCGGGAGACTGGGGTTTCAGTCCTAGCTGTGGTCTACCTCCAGTTGGGGGCCATAGGCAAGACCTCCTTACACTTACAAGCTACAAGGCAAAGGCAGGGTACTTTGTTTTCGATAAAAGCAACTGCCAAATGACTTAACCTGAAGGTCGGGATCAAATGGTCACAATCGGGCACTCACTCCAGACCAGCTCTCGAATTGGCTTTAATGGAAAAGGGCGACGAGAGAAACAAGACCACAAAACTAAACAACCAAGGCAGGTCAGAAGTTTTGAAACGGTGTAATAATAAATGTGGGTTGAGTTCAAATCAAAGTCCACCGTCTGATCAGACATCAGACAAATTTCATTTGCAGCAGCCATTTTTGTGTCTTTAATATTTTTTATATAATTAATATTATTTCCCAACCAGCAGGGGGCAGTTTCTTAATGTTAGAGCCGGAGTGTTTGGCAGCAGATGTGTTGCTAATGGGTGAAGAGGCAAATAGTGTTAAGTGGTCTGTCTGTGCCATGTGGCTAAAATATTATATTTAGAAAGGTTTACTGTTTACTTTTGTACTTTAGTAATTTAGAGGTTGTCTTCTTCTTCTTCTCTTCTTTCCTTATCAGGGGTCGCCACAGCGAATCATCCTTTTCCACCTCACTCTATCATGAGCATCTTTTCCCCTTACACTAGCCAACCTCATGTCCTCTGTTATAACATCCATATATCTCCTCCTTGGTCGTCCTCTTGTCCTCCTGCCTGCCAGCTCCATCTCCAACATCCTTCTACCAATATACTCACTATCCCTCCTCTGAACATGTCCAAACCATCTCAGTCTGGCCTCTCTGACTTTGTTGCTAACACAGGCAACGTGAGCCGTCCCTCTGATGTACTCGTTCCTTATTCTGTCTAACCTGGTCACTCCTAAGGAGAACCTCAACATCTTCATCTCTGCTACCTCCATCTCAGCCTCTTGTCTCTGTCTCACTGCTACCGTCTCTAACCCATAGAGCAGAGCTGGTCTCACCACTGTCTTGTACACCTTTCCTTTGAGTCTTGCTTACACTCTTCTGTCACACAACACTCCTGACACTTTCCTCCACCCGCTCCAACCTGCCTGCACTCGCCTCTTCACCTCTTTTCCACACTCTCCATCACACTGAACTGTTGACCCCAAGTACTTAAACTCCTGCACCTTCTTCACCTCAGCGCCCTGTAACCTAACGCTTCTACCTTGATCCTTCTCGTTCAGACACATGTATTCTGTCTTACTACGACTGACCTTCATGCCTCTTCTTTCTTGAGCAAACCTCCACCTCTCCAGCTGTTCCTCCACCTGCTCTCTACTCTCATCTCTCTTTTTTGTAATAAAGAGTTCTTGATTTGTTCTGCTAAACACCTTGGATCTGATATCGTATACCAGATGTAATGCTCAAAGACCACTTGCTTATGTTAATCAATTCCTGTGAATATCATTATACCAATATCTTTTCAACACTAAGCCTTCATTAGTCTGTGCCTGAAGTGGGAGATGGAGATGACGACGAGCAGATTAAGAACCATAGTGAGCAGAGAGATGAAGGACAGCAGAGAGTAAATGAACATCGCTTCAGAGGGAGAGCGTGGCTGCTTTGTGCAGGAGTTGACGAGTTGGTGAAAGCAGAGTTCAGCTTTCATCAGGATTCAGAAGAAGAAAGACAGAAGAACATTTACGGCTTTCTTAGCTAAATTCTACGTCATACAGCTGATTACAGCTGATTTATCTCTCTCTCCATTCCCCACGGTCCATCCTCCTGTCTTTCAGTCTCTTCATGTCCCTCAAGCCATGCGTAATACTCTTCATCTGTTGTTTCACTTTCTTGGTTTGTTTTAGCTACTGCTTGGAGTCTAGTGACTACACCATCACTTAAGGCCTTAGTAAAAGATGTCTCCATTATTCCCGTGACTACAGTTGTACATATTATTAGACAGATGATAAGAATGGTAACCAAAGAGCCCAGAACAACCTAGACTAGAGGTGAAATCCAAGGTCAATGTCCATCAGTGTGAGATCACACCATCAGGCACTGTTTGAGCCAAGTGGACTCATTGGAAGACGAATACATTAGATTAGATTAGATTTAACTTTATTGTCATTACACATGTACAAGTAAATGGCAACGAAAGGCAGTTTGGCTTTTAACCAATAGGACAATAAACAATAAAGTGTAGAATATATGTGTCTGCCATATGTTCAAGACATGGACAATATACTTTACATTGAGGTATTATGAGCATAATATACAGGTGGAGGACTCCATTGTTGAAAGCAAATCATAAAAAAAAAAGAAAATCCATATTGATAAGCCACAAAGCTTCTGGTAGAATGTCCTTTGGACAGATGAGACAAAACTGGTACTTCACATCAGCTCTATGTTCACAGACCCAAAAATGAAGCAGACAGTCGTGGATTTTTGTTTGGAACCTAAATAAGAATTATTTACAGATATCCCTGAAAATTTGTTTGGTTTTTTGGTGGCAAAATATATTTTTTAATGCTTTTCAGCACTAAATTATTAGGACATTAATAATAATAATAATAATATAACAATACATACCAAAGAAAATGTGCTTGTATGAATTACAGCATATAGAGGTGAGATTCAGTAAACAGTACTGTATACAGGTCTACCTTTTATATTCTTCTTTCTTTTTATTGTAATGTATTAAGTATTAAGTTAGAAGTGGGAGACTGGGGTTCAAATCCCAGCTGTGGCCTACCTCCAGTAGGGGTCCTTAGGCAAGACCTCCTCATGCTGCCCTGCCTACCCTTGTACCATGTAATGACTTGTAAGTCGCTTTGGATAAAAGCGTCTGCTAAGACTAAAATGTAAATGTAAAAAATGTACTAAAGAAAGAACGCTGTACCTACTGTGCAATATGGCTTGGTTGGTTCTGTTGAACCACAACTCAAAAGAGACTTTCACAAGTTAATTTTAGTACATTTAGTCCATCAGGTGCCTAATCAGTGACTAATGTGGGTTTTTCTTTTTTTAACAGAAGGGTACTAACAATTTTCTTTACTTCTGTAATTAATTTTACAGAATTTTACTCAACTTACAAGGGTAGGCATAAGGACCCCTACTGGAGGTCAGAGATGGGATTCAAACCCCAGTTTCTTGCCACTACACTAACCAGCCACTCAATCTCTGCCAGATAATATTCACGCAACATCTGAACTGGCATAGCAATATGAATACAGTTTAAATTAAGGTAACAGCAGGAGAGGGGAAGGGAGAGTGGGAAGGGGTCTGGAATTATGTAATATGGAATGAGTTCTGCAGCAATGCAGAGTCCTGTTCATAGTTCTTGTAGAAGATGTAGTGTGGTGGGGTTAGCCGGGGGAGGAGGTGAATTCTCATCAAGGGGGGGGGGCAACAAACCCAGGTGGAGATTAGCTCAGGCTCTGAATGCATCTGCTAGACAAACATCTGTAGATGTGATTAAGGCCTCCTGATACAATAAAGGCACTATCCAGGTGTGTAACCAGGCAGTTGGTTTCGCTGTTGTGGAGCTGCACAACCACTAGCTTCAGCATTAGAGTCTGGTTGAATATACACTGTTCAGATGTAAACAGCAGTAAATTCTCTCAGCAGAAAAAAAAATTATATTGATCATAGTCTCACCACCACAGATGTTTGTGTACACCTGGAGTTATTAATGTAGACGCACAGACCTCCACTGGTCTTCTTACTGTTGGCTCAGTAGGCGGTGAAGTCTGCTGGTTCAATAGTCTCATGGTGGTGTGGGTGAGTCCAGCCATGACTCTAAAAATGCCAAAATGCTAGAAAAAATTGTTGCTTTTTAACTTCACTCTTACCTAACCAACAATTCTCTCTATGGCATTTTCCAGTCCGGTTTTCGTCCGCGCCACAGTACAGAAAGTGCGCTCATAAAAATCACAAATGATCTCCTTATTGCAGCTGACTCTGGTGTACTTTCAATCCTCATCTTCCTTGATCTGAGTGCGGCCTTCGATACTATCTCCCATACAATTCTCCTCAATCGATTAGCCTCCATTGGCATCACTTCCACCTCCCTCGACTGGTTTCATTCTCATCTCTAAGGCCGCAATCGCCTTAAATCCTTTACCTCCCAGCCAACCCCTGTTGCTACCGGTGTGCCCCAGGGCTCTGTCCTGGGGACCCTACTTTTCATCACCTACCTTCTTCCCCTAGGCAATGTCTTTCATAAATACAATATACACTTCCATTGCTACACTGATGACACCCAACTCTACCTCTCTAGTAAGCCAAATTCAACACTCCCTCCCATTTCCCTTATTGACTGCTTAGCTTAAATTAACCTCTGGTTAACCTCAAACTTCCTTAAAGTGATAAAACAGAACTCAATGGCACAAAATCTACACTTGCCAAAGTTGACAGTTTTTCCGTGTATCAACAGTTTTCCTGTTTCCCCCACCCTGGTTACGGAACATTTATCGTCTCCGTCCCTCCCTCACCTCCCATACGACTTCCATCCTTGTCCATAGCCTTGTCACCTCTCGAATTGATTATTGCAACTCTCTTCTCTTCGGCCTCCCCAAAAAATTGCTTCATAAGCTCCAACTGGTCCAAAACTCAGCCGCTCGCATCACCACCAAACCTTCCACTTCTGAACACGTCACCCCTGTCCTACAGCAACTCCACTGGCTCCCGGTTAAATACAGAAGAGACTTTAAAATCCTTCTGTATGCCTTTAAGGCTATTCACAACCTCGCCCCCCCATATCTGTCCGATCTCCTCCACATTGCCACCTCCTCTCATTCACTCAGGTCTTCCTCCGCCATCCACCTCAATGTCCCCCCCGCCCGCGCCATGGGGAGCAGAGCTTTCAGCCGTTCTACCCCTACTCTTTGGAATTCATTACCACAGGACATCCGTAACACTGACTCTCTTCCTATCTTCAAATCCAAACTCAAAACCTACCTGTTTAAGTTCGCCTACTCGCTGTAATCTGCATTTGTGCTTGTATAGTCTGTTTTGTCTTGTGTTGATTTATTGTTGATTGTACAGTGTCCTTGAGTGCTCTGAAAGGCGCTTTTAAATAAAATGTATTATTATTATTTAATATCATGCATATCATCGACTGGTGTAAGAGAGGAAGATGTAGAATTCAGTGGGTCAGCCTTCAGCAGAGCCCACACGCCCACCCAGTTGCCTAATTGGGATGAACATATCTGCTGTGAAGTGGTATATGCCTCAGGCAGTTCAGCACAGCTGTACTGAAACACCTCTGAATGAGGACAGTGCAAAATGAAACCCAATCTCAGCAGAAACGTGGTAATGCTATCCCAGTTTAGCTGCCATATTACCACTATGGTCCGTCTGAAGTCCTATGTGAAGATGTTTTGGATAATTGTCTTACTCATGATGAAGCTTCTCCCCATTAGTTTTTATCCATTTACCCCTGAATTTGTCCTGCTGCTACGACTTATTGTATCAAGACAGAATAATGATGCTGTTCTGAAACCAGAGTTTCAGACTCGTTCTGGTTGTTGGTGATTGTTGAATTCTCGACGGCTCTCACAATGTTTCTTTCATCAGCTGTTGTTTTCCCTGGGTTACCCATTATGTGCACGCTGCTCAGTACACCAGTGGTTTCTTTTACAGGTCACACTATGACCTAAACACCGTCTCCATGTTGTTGGTGATTATTGAAAACTCTGACTTTAGAGATGTTTTCCTGCCACTGAGGCTTTAAAACACATTCATTTCAAGTGTCCAACACCCTAAAGCTCCTTCCGGTTCATGATAAGGTTTTGAATCAGAGTTATAATTGTGTTTAGAATCTTTATCCAGCACTGTACATTTCATGATTGTGTGAACCAGAATTAGAGCTATCATGATAGTGACATGAGTGACCTTCAGTGAAAGTCTCCCTGCTCTTCTCAGAATTAGTACTAACACTAAATTAGTATCTGAGGTTGTTTCCTACAATGTCACATTGTTACATCATCTGACATCATACCATTCTCCTGTGCTAAATATCGTGGATCTATTTCATTGTGATTCTTATATTATTTTGTATTAATAGTAGTATAATAATACTGTAAAAGGGAATAGTCATAACGTAGCTCAAACCCCTGTGTGTACAAGACAGTATGCAAAGTTTCATCTTGGAAAATGAAACAAAACACATTAATGATCTGATGAGTTTGTGGGTTTTATTTATCTGAAATGCAAGTGGGGTTACCCTCCCAGATTGTTTTCAGCATTTATACATGTATAAGCCATTATAGGGTGATAATATGAATTAACTAACTGACTGATCATCTCTGCTGAACATAAAAGGCAAAAATTATTAAAGAAATCTGACATAAAACTATTTCTGGTGAATAGTGCTAACTATAAGATTAGAATGAAAGTTTTTCCTTTTCTTGACCTTCTATTGCGAACAAAGACACTCTTCTGCAAAGACTCCAGGATGATGAATTTGTATACAACCTGTTTCTAAATGTTACACATGTGAAATAACAGGGGTTTCATTCACTCAGTTTGTGTCTACAGCACGTTGGCCCGACACGAGTTAGGCTGCAGTATCTCCAGTGTAACAATGAGTTTAACAGATTTTCTAAACCAGGGGTAGAAAAAGGCGTAAATCACAGGGTTCAGACAGGAATTTAAAAATATCAGGAAAACAATGAAAGCATAAGCTGAAGAACTTATGATGATGTAATAGCCAGAGAGAGCAACGCAATAATATGGACAGTAACACATGAGAAACACAGTGACTATGACACCGAGAGTCCTGGCTGCTTTCAGCTCGGACTTCTTCACTGTTACAGTCGCTGAACTCTGCAGTTTGACAGCTGTGATGTGAGAGCGCATGGAACGAGCCTGAAGCACAGCCACAACAAACACTCTCAGATACAGAACAACGATAGAAGTAATGGGAATGACGAAGCTCATCACAAGGTCAACATGTATGACCACATTAATCACACATTGTCCGTAGCAGGAGTTGTACCTGCCTGGTTGTTTCAGGTTCTCATATAAAAGGAAAAAGCTGTAGAAAACTGAGTAAAGCCAACACAGGAGAACACAGAGCTGAGCTCTCTTCTTAGTGACTTTAGTGGGATAGTGCAGAGGGTCACAGATAGCAACATAACGGTCGACTGATATTAGAACCATGTTTACTACTGAGGCACAGACGGTGATGAAGGCTAGGAAATAATAGAGAACACACATCAGGTCACCAAGTATCCAGCAGGATTCTTTTAACAGTATCCGAAACGGCATCACAAGGAGGCCCACAAAGAGGTCTGAGACAGCCAGAGAGAGGAGGAGGAGGTTGGTGGGGGTGTGGAGCTGCCTGCAGGAAGAGAGCATCGCACAATTTAATATCATGAGCATACACAGCATTCTTATCAAGATGAGTAGCTGCTTGATATTAACAATGACAGACGACGTTACAACATTTCTACACTGCAAATCTAGTGCTTGTATTTACTGCCTAAGACCAAAATGCTCATTAAACTGCCAGGATGTAATATTCAAAGGTCACTTATTCATCACAACAACATGTTATCAGTGCTAAGACATTTCTCTCTGCCTGAAATGGGAGATGGAGATGATGACGAGCAGGTTGAGAACCACAGTGAGCAGAGAGTTGGAGAAAAGCAGAATGTAAATGATCATGGCTTCAGAGTGAGAGCGCACGTGCTTTTTACACGAGGTATTGACTTGTGGAAAGCAGAGTTCAGTTTCCTCCAAAGTCTCCATCATCATAAAGAGATGAGGTTGAGAAGCTGCTGAGTTGCTGCAGCTTTCTGAGCAAACCTCTGTGTCATACAGCTAATTTATCTCTCTCCTCTCTCTTCACCCCCCCCACCCACGCCTGCTATGCGTCACAATCGTCATCTGTAGTTTCATCACTTTCAAATCCTTGTTTTGTCTTTTGTAACAGGTTAATTTTGGTTCGTTTTGACAGATGCATGGACAAGATTCTGCAGTAAACCTCTTCACTACAAACTTTTAATAATTAAGATGTTTCACACAGAACGATGATAATAACTAATTCAAATATATCGGTAGATGCACACATTTGATAGTACAGGTGCACCTAATAAAGCTGTCAGTGACTTTATGAGGTGCACCTATACAATACCTGCTACAAATTCTACTTCTTTGAAACTGTAAGAAAGCTCATAATTCTACTATATGTTTGTGTTCGAAGGCATGTGGGTGGTGGGGTGGTTATAATGTTTTGGTCTTCCTATTAACAAAACATTACAAACATCCATTGACCCTCTGACTTCCTTGTTTTATTTTAAAGGTCTTCTTACTTTCAGTTTCAGTACTTCTGCTGCGTGTCAGATTTCCCTCTCACCCCCTGCCTACTACTTGGTTCATGAGCTTAATTGTGCTCACCTGTGCACCTGCATATATATAAATCCCACTTTAACTCAGCTTCTTAGCCAGATTGTCTTGTCTGTTTACAGAACACTCTCCAGCCCCTTGTGTTGAAGCCTGCCTGTCACGATTCTGCTCCTGACATCCAGTTCAGTGGCTTTTATGTTTTAATCCAAACACCACTTCCTGTCTGGGAACTGCCCACTTGCTAGCCAAACAAATTTATTCCCCTCACCTGTGCACAAAACTCCACAAAAGCAATGAGTTGGCCTTTTTCTGTTGGGGTATAACCTTAGCCCTGTTAAGATGAGGCCTGCTAACCACCAGCCTGTCCCACCTGCACATAACCTCAGGTCCACTAGCCTCAAACTTGTTCCCAAACCAATTCAGCCAACAACAACCTCTCTGACATCCAATGCGCTCCTCTGACCTCCAGCCTTTTCCACCTGTAGCTAGCTGAATAACCTATAGCAGAAGAATTTTAAATTCAATTCTGGATTTAACAGGGAGCCAATGGAGAGAAGCTAACGTTGGAGAAATATGATCTCTCTTACTAATTCCAGTCAGAACTCTGGCTGCAGCATTTTGGATTAACTGGAGGCTCTTTAATGAGTTATTGGGACAAACTATTAATAATGAATTACAATAGTCCAGTCTGGAAGTAACAAATGCATGGACTAGTTTTTCAGCATCACTTTGGGACAGGATGCTCCTAATTTTAACTTTAATGTTTCTCAGGTGAAAAAAGGCAGTTCTAGAGATTTCTTTGATGTATGAAGTGAAGGAGATATCCTGATCAAAGATAACTCCGAGATTTCTCACAGTATCCATTAAAGCTAATACTAAGTCAAATAGGGGGACATGTATAGACTGAAAAGAATCAGCCCAAGAACAGAACCATGTGGAAGTCCATAACTAACTTTTGTGTGCATGGAAGAATCATCATTAACATGAAAAAACTGGAATCTATCTAATAAAGTTTTAAATTCCTGTCTGAACCCTGTGATTTACGCCTTTTTCTACCCCTGGTTTAGAATGATGAAGATGAAGATGAATGAAGATGTGTTAAACTCATTGTTACACTGGAGATACTGCAGCCTAACTCGTGTCGGGCCAACGTGCTGTAGACACAAACTGTGACTGACAAAATACACAAGTTCTTCTGTCACTGAAGTGACATCACGTTATTTTTATGCTATGCTTTTTTAATGTTGTACCTTATGTCATGTTTTTCCATCTCTTTTTTTAATCTTGTGTGTGGGTTCATTATCCAGGGTAATTTCAGGTGTGTCTCCTTTCTTCAGCCATAGTCAAAGCTGCTACACCTCAACATTAAATTTAACTTCTTTCTGAAACATAAATGTCATTATTTTTACTTTATAACCTATATACATGGAACTCACCTACAGTTTTCACGGAAATCGGGGTTTGTTCTTGGGTAAGAAGAGAATCTACAGTGGTGTGAAAAAGAGTTTGCCCCCTTACTGATTTTTTTATTTTTTTGCATGTTTGTCGCACTTTAATGTTTCTGATCATCAAACGAATTTAATTATTAGTCAAAGATAACACAAGTAAACACATCATGCAGTTTTTAAATGAAGGTTTTTATTATTAAGGGTAAAAATAAATCAAAAACTACAGTGCCCTGTGTGAAAAAGTGTTACCCCCCCCTGTTAAAATATAACTTAACTCTGGTTCATCACACCTGAGCTCAATTTCTCTAGCTGCACCCAGGCCTGATTGCTGCCATACCAGTTTGCAATCAAGAAATCACTCTAATAGGACCTGCCTGACAAAGTGAAGTAGACCAAAAGATCCTCAAAAGCTGGACATCATGCCGAGATCCAAAGACATTCAAAAACAAATGAGAAAGAGAATAATTGAGATTTATCAGTCTGGAAAAGGTTATAAAGTCATTTCTAAAGCTTTGGGACTGCAGTGAACCACAGTGAGCCATTATCTTCAAATGGCAAGAACATGGAACAGTGGAGAACCTTCCCAGGAGTGGCTGGCCGACCAAAATTACCCCAAGAGAGCAGCGACAACTCATCCAAGTGGTCACAAAAGAACCCACAACAACATCCAAAGAACTGCAGGCCTCACTTGTCTCAATTAAGGTGAGTGTTCATGACTCCACCATAAGACAGAGACTGGGCAAAAATGGTTTGCATGGCAGAGTTCCAAGACCAAAGCCACTGCTGAGCAAAAAGAACATAGAGGCTGTTTGCCAGAAAAACATCTTAATGATCCTCAAGACTTTTGGCACAATTCTCTGTGAACTGATGAGACAAGTTGAACTTTTTGAAAGGTGTGTGTCCCATTATGTGTGGCGTAAAAGAAACACCGCATTTCAGAAAAAGAACATCATACCAACAGTAATTGGTAATAAGTTCAAAACCAAATTAAACCTGACCAGACCTCATAAAGAAAAAAGGGTTTTGAACAGATGAGTGCTAAGGTGTGAGCTTAATAAGGATAATGAATCAGTATTATGTTTCACAGATAAAGGCCCATTTAGTATTCAAGCAGGCAGAAAGTGTAAAAGAAAGTATGGTAAGATGGACATGTATGTAAGAGCCCTGAAGGATAAAGTGAAGCAGCAGAGCTGTTGAGGAGCGATAACGATGTCTAGGTTCTAACACGAGCAGCAGAATTTTAGACCAGTTGAATTTAGTTCCCTCGAGTTCGTGCTGTTGAGAGTTGAACTTGCTTTTAGTCAATAATCAATTCTGCTTAACGTCCCATGTTTCAAACACAGGTTGAACCGATGCACTAATGAAGCTGCACATTACAGTAAACAGCAGAACGTGGGCTCAAAGACCACATCAACGTTTCATACATGTACGATTTGACAGAGCTTCGGAGCTGCAGCTGCATCATTCCAAAGGGATTCTCACCATGTGTGTCATCTTCATTTACTGCTCACCAGTAACACACAGCCTGACAGACACTGACACATCCTAACACAGCTCACAACACCAAAAGTATTTGAACAGATATGGTTGGTGGTGGTTACAGAGATACACTCATTTTATTATAGGTATGTGATTTTTGAGCAGAAGCCTAAAAATAGGGTTGCTGCCTAAAAGGTTAAATTACAAACCTGAATTATTGTCACATAGAGAAAAAATAATTTTATCACCATTCTGTGTAAATTGTAAAATCGATGTACATTCAATTTAATAGTTGTTTTGTCTCATTTTAAGTACAATGTGCAAATATTTCATTATTTTTATTGAGATATTAAATTTTATTTTTCAGTTAATGTTCAGTGGAACATTTAGGGTGAAATAATTCTAAAGAAATATGACTCAAATGTCGACTAATTTTGACTTTATTGACTTTGAAATACTGGAAACTACATTAAAGATTGACAGTGAAAGCAGTGGAACTGAGAAAGATAAGAGATGTCTCTCCTGCAAAGATTAGAAGTTAGTGTAACTGGAGAGAAGTCTCTGACAGAACAGAATAACATTACTACATGTATGTACACAACAGCAAAGATGAGAAAATAACAGCATTTATTTGCACTGCTGTGACTCAGCAACAGCACATACGACACATCTGAATGTCCCCCCACAGTTTGTGTCTACAGCACGTTGGCCCGACACGAGTTAGGCTGCAGTATCTCCAGTGTCACAATGAGTTTAACACATCTTCTAAACCAGGGGTAGAAAAAGGCGTAAATCACAGGGTTCAGACAGGAATTTAAAAATATCAGGAAAACAATGAAAGCATTAGTTACAGAACCCATCACAAGGTCATAGCCAGAGAGGGAGACACAGTAATATGGACAGTAACACGTTAGAAACACAGTGACTACGACACCGAGAGTCCTGGCTGCTTTCAGCTCGGACTTCTTCACTGTTACAGTCGCTGAACTCTGCAGTTTGACAGCTGTGATGTGAGAGCGCATGGAACGAGCCTGAGACACAGCCACAACAAACACTCTCAGATACAGAACAACGATAGAAGTAATGGGAATGATGAAGCCGAACACAAGGTCAACAGCTCCGACTATATTAATCACACATTCTCCATAACAGGAGTTGTACCTGCCTGGTTGTTTCTGGTTATCAAATAACAATAAAAAGCTGTTGAAAACAGAGCAAAGCCAACACAGGAGAACACAGAGCTGAGCTCTCTTCTTAGTGACTTTAGTGGGATAGTGCAGAGGGTCACAGATAGCAACATAACGGTCGACTGATATTAGAACCATGTTTACTACTGAGGCACAGACGGTGATGAAAGGTATAAAATAATAGAGAACACACATCAGGTCACCCTGTAGCCAGCAATATTCTACAAAGACGATTTGAAACGGCATCACAAGGAGGCCCACAAGGAAGTCTGAGACAGCCAGAGAGAGGAGGAGGAGGTTGGTGGGGGTGTGGAGCTGCCTGGATTAAGAGAGCATCATAAACATAAATGTTACACCTACAGTGATATTAACAGTATATTGAAACGGTAAATGTTGCTGTGGTGAGACCAACAAGATGTGTTCTAATGTGAGGTCTCTAATTTCTATGTATCTCATCACAACAACATGTTAAGACTTTAGTCTCTGCCTGAAGTGGGAGATGGAGATGATGACGAGCAGATTAAGAACCACAGTGAGCAGAGAGATGGAGGACAGCAGAGAGTAAATGAACATCACTTCAGAGGGAGAGCGTGGCTGCTTTGTGCAGGAGGAGTTGACAAGTTGGTGAAAGCAGAGTTCAGCTTTCAGCGTCTCCATCATCGGACAGAGAGGAGGAGCTGCTCCACATGTGCAGCTTTCTGAGCAAACCTGTGTCGTACACTTAATTCCTTTCTTGTTGTTCCCTCCCCTTGATTCTTTCGGTCTCTCTCTTGGATACTGATCTCCCTCCGCCCTCATACTATGTGTATCATTTATTACCATACTACCACATTCAGCAAAGATTTCTAGACATAGTGGACTTTATGTTTTAATTTGAAAAAGAAACATATTTGTTCCCTTATCTTATTATTTTTCGTTTGTGTATTTGTTGGATTATATAAATCAAATTAAATTATTATTTCAATAATGCATTTGCTGCTCTATTTAATGCTATGATTATTATAACCTCTCTGATCCTCACTCCTGTCCAACAGCGTTGCTCAAACTTCAACTCAATAGACGGATCATATAAGTAGACATCATTTCAGCTGGTGCCTTTCAAAACTCATTCCCACAGCCATGTTGAGGTTAAATGTTTTAAGTCAAACAGAGTTATAGCGACAGACTAGCTACATCTGTTTGGCCGCGGATAAACGTAGTTGCTGTTGACTATGCAGTTGCATATGCAACATGGCGCTGTTGTGTGCAGATTTATGGGTGATCTGCTAAGAAGAATTGTGTGATTGACGTCAGGTGCAAACAAGGTGGTAAAAAAGGAAAAGTGGAGAAATGCAAAAGAGGAAATTCAATTCACAGTAACTAAAGTTTCATCATGGACACTGGCTCTAATGCTGGACTGGAACTTCCTACAAGTTTACCAGAGCTTCCAATAACTAACTGGACTCCACATTAACTTAAAGACATTAACTGTTATACTGGACTGCTGCCTACACAGCATGTAATCACCCATATGAGGATGGGTTCCCTGTTGAGTCTGGTTCCTCTCAAGGTTTCTTCCTGTTGCCTTCTCAGGGAGTTTTTCTTGCCACTGTCGCCCTCGGCTTGCTCATCAGGGACAATCTGATTATTATGATTCTTACACATTCACTGTTCAAGTACTGTTCTTTGGTTGTGTAAAGCTGCTTTGTGACAATGTCAATTGTAAAAAGCGCTCTACAAATAAAATTGAATTGAATTGAATTGAATTGAATAAGAGCTGCAGCATCTACATCATAGAAGGAGACCAGACCCTCCTCATAATCCACAAACACCCCCACCTTCTCAGGACGAGACTTGAGAGAGAGACGAACTGGAGGGTCATCAAGAGCCTCATACTCATTTCCATTTCTCAACCCCACAGTCCAATAACCATTCTCAGGTCTCAGTGGGATGTCTCCCTTCCTGTTGATCGACTCTCTGACCACTCCTAAAGTCCATTTAGATTTTCCTTTAAATTTGACCTCATTATACATTTTTTCTGAAGAGAAACTTTGTTTTCCTAAGACGCAGAGACTGGGATAAAATCTTGTTGGATTGTCTGGGAGTTTCTTCTTCACATCACTGTCATGGACTTGCTTCCCATCCTCAGACTGGATGAGATAGGGATGTGCTTCATCAGGATCTAGAGTCACATCCACTGCAAACTGCTGGACCCTCTTCAGTTCAGAATCAAACAGCTTCTTCATCTCTTTACTGAGTGTCTCCTCCAGCTGAGCCACAGCTCTCACCACAGTCCCCTCATATGATGGAGGATGGACTCTGACCTCTGTCCAGTTCTTGGTGGGTGGAGCAGCTTTCAGGGATGAGAAGCTTTGGAGGAGGTGGAGGTGGTCTTCAGAGCGTGAGAGCTGCTCCACCTCAGAGCTTCTCTCCATCAGCTCAGAGATTTCCTGTTCCAGATCTTGGATGAAGTATTCAGCCTGTTTCTCTGTTGTTTTCTGTTTGTCTTCGATCTCCTTTAGGAACTTGTTCAGACCTCTCTCTACAGACTCCTTCAGAGCAGTGAAGACCTGAACACCTTCTACTTTCTCTCTGTCTGCATCTTCTTGACTGATCTTTACTGAGTGTTTGATCTCCTGAATCTTCAGTCGTCTCTTCAGGATCATCTGTTGGATTTCAGCCTCTGTCTTCTCCAGCTCTGCCTTCTTTCCTTCATATTCTTCTTTCAGAGGAACAACATCATGAGTCTTGTGGTCTAAGACAGAGCAGAACATGCAGACACATGTCTGGTCGCTCTTACAGAACAGCTCCAGAGGTTTATCGTGCTTCATACACATCCTGCCTTCCAGGTTCTCCACAGGGTCGATCAGCTGATGTCTTTTCAGTCCTGACACTGTCAGATGAGGCTCCAGGTGAGTCTCACAGTAGGAGGTCAGACAATCCAGACAGGACTTCAGGGCCTTCAGTTTGGTTCCAGTGCAGACGTCACAGGGAACTTCTCCTGGTTTGACAACGTGTTGCTCTGAGCTGCTGCTGCTGGTTTTCTGTGGAGCTTCATGTTTGAACTGAGAAACAATCTCAGAGAATAAAGTGTTAACATGTAGCTCAGATTTCATTTTGAAAACCTTATTACACACTGGACACATTTGTTGGTCATCAAGATCCCAGAAGTTGTGTCCACATGGTGTGGAGACTGGATCAGTGAACACATCCAGACAGATGGAGCAAAGAAACTGGTCTTCAGGTCGCAGACCTGACGATATATCTACTACGAGGAATAGTATGACGGTAGAAAGAGGTTAGTAATTAGTAATAATGGATGAGTGAAGCTAGACTGCAAACTACACAGATTCATGTTCAAAGTGAACTAACTGTAAAACAAGTAAGATCAACTGTTCTCACCAGTGTTTGACAGAGACTCTGCCGTGCTGTTGAAAAGCCCTAATGAACTGATCACTATCTGAGTTGTTGCTCTTAACTGACATTCAGTTTAATTTTTCGAACGTGACGTTCCTCTTCCTAGTCTTTCACCTCCTTTGCTCCTCCTTTTCGGCAGCACTGTTAGTCAGGTTTCCTAATTGTGACATACAGTGGTGTGTTTCTTTTTCTACATAAATACGACCTAACTGTGGTTTGTTCACAAGAAACTAGATAAACAGCAGCCAAATAAACAAATGAGAATAGAATTACTGTGAGGGAAAATTCATAGCTGAGTATATGTGTATATATCTGTTCAGCAAAATATGTAAATATGTGTCTCCTGTAACTAGTATGAGCCCCTTTCAGATCGGGGTCTAAGGAGGACACTGTCTGGCTAATCTGGTAGAGGATTTCTGTCCAGGGCAAAACGTGGGCAAGGCCAGAAATCAAAGGTTCAAGCAGAGACAAACGAAGGCTGGAGGATCCATGCAAGGATCAGACAATCTGCAAAGTGCTGCAGAAGAGGTACTGCTTAAAAAGGGAGAAGGTGACAGGTTAATACAATAAACAAGGATTATTGTAACGCATGGGGAGATGAAATAGGAGCAGGGCAGAAAGTGAGAAGTCAAAATAAAAGCGGGGAAACAGAAGTTAAGCTGGGCATCGTGAAAACAGCAACAGGGCTCGAGGCTGGTCAGAGTGAGACTGGTGGAACGGGCCAATGGGTGGGATTCATGAAGTCCAACAGACCGTAACCCTTCCAATCGACAAGATACTGAATGCCCCTGATGCTTGGACCGCAGAAGTCGCTGCACAGTGGTGGATATGCAGGCACCACAGGTTTCACGACTTTAGAGATAGGAAAGGTCCAACAAAGCGGGGGACAAGTTTCAATTGCTCAACTCTCAGGGGCAGATCAGTCGTTAACAGCTAGACTTACTGGCCCACCTGGTAACCTGGAGCTGCAGAGCCCTTCTTGTTCGCCTTATTTTACTCATTCTAACTTGCACGAAAAAATGCCTGTGTGATGTGATTCCTGCTAAATTTTGCAACAATGGTGGCGAGAATTCAACATGGTGGCGAGGATAGTTGATACTACACTATAACTTTATAAAGCAAGGATTACCAGCCTTACCACTCTGGAGCATCTGGAGGAATTTATTGACAGACTGGTTATGGGAAAGTTGTCCAAGATGTCCACCCCAGGGAAGAGTCACAGAGCTGTCATCAGCATGGATAAGCTCTACGTATATGGACAGCTTTACTGTAACCAGGAATCTACCCCATGGCTCAACTGACAACAGGTGGTCTGATAACACTTCTCCAGCTTATATCCTAGCTAATATTTCTAGTTATTGCCATTCTATAACTACACACTGACACACAGGTATGATCGCCTGTATGTTTATGCTCATGTGGCACGAGAGGTTTTTATTGAGCTTTCCCTCTTAATGCTTTCCTCACTTTCTTTTCCATGTCTGTCACACCATCAGACAGCAATGAAAACTTTTACCAGCCAGGCATATACAGCTACATCACAGGCAATTTTTGTGCATACACATAAGCAACACGTAGCTCAGCACATGTGCACATTCTAACTCACAGTCACTTATTTACGCAAGCATACGTACAAGCTCACAGACACAGTACTAGTCCACAGCAGGTAGGATGGGTATGACATCACTAAGGTTTGTCACTTAGAATGTATGTGGAATCAAAAAGAAGGAGAAGACAAACTATTTAAACACCTTGCAAGCAGACACTGTATTACTACAAGAAACTCACCTCCCAATAACAACAGATAACAGACCTAAACATAGTTTGAATTCATTTGAGAGCCTCACTCTTAGCCTCTCTGATCCTAACTGGAAAAATCCAAAACCAGTCCTGTTTGGTATTGTGTAACGAGTTTTTAACTGAATTCTCAGACTTTCTATCTTTATGTGAAAATGCTGTCGACAAATTTAAGGAACTGATTCCATCTTTTATTTCATAGCCATGTACCAACACAGAGAAGGGCAGTCATGTTAACCTTACTCCAGCACAAGTGGACTATCTTGTTAATAGTACTGCAGTCTCACTCTGAACAGTACTTGTAACTGTTGCTCCTCTGAAAACGAAGCTAGTGAATCAGAGGAAGTTAGCTCCATGGTACAATTCACAAATCTGTAGCAGGAATAACTTTTATGAAGATTTCCAGTCAGGATTTAGAGTACATCATAGCACAGACACAGCACTGGTAAAGGTCACTAATGATCTTCTATTAGCATCAGACAATGGACTACTCTCTATACTCGTCATGTTAGATCTTAGTGCTGCATTCGACACTATAGATCACAACATTTTATTACACAGACTGGAACATGTCATTGGGATCAAAGGAACAGCACTACTCCAGCACTACAGCACTACTGATTTAAATCATATCTATCAGATAGATTTCACTTTGTACATGTTAATGATGAATCTTCCATGCACAGCAAAGTTAGCTACAGAGTTCCACAGGGATCTGTGCTTGGACCGATTCTTTTTACATTATATATGTCCCTACCTGAATTTCCCTTTGATTAAAAAAGCTTTATCTTATTTTACCTGATTTTGACTCAGAGGTTTGGCCAATTATAGACCAATATCCAATCTGCCCTTTATCTCTAAAATCCTTGAAAAAGTAGTTTCAAAGCAATTATGTGACCACCTGCACAGGAATAACCTGCCACATCAGACAATGGACTTCTGTCTATACTCATTTTGTTGATCTTAGTGCTGCATTTGACGCTATAGATGACAGAATAGAACATGTCCTTGGGATTAAAGAAGCAGCACTAGGCTGGTTTAAATCTTATCTATAGATTATAGTTAGTAGTACACAAAAGTTAGTTACGGAGTTCCATAGGGTTCTGTTCTTGGACCGATTCTTCTATGTCCCCCTTAGGCAATATTATTAGGAAACACTATAAATTTCCATTGCCATGCAGATCATACCCAGCTATATTTATCTATGAAACCAGAAGAAACTAATCCATTAATCAAAATTCAAGCTGCTTAAAAGACATAAAGGCCTGGATGTCATCCAATTTACTTCTCCTATATTTAGACAAACCAATGGTTATTTTGTTTTTTTGTTTTGTTTTAAGCACTTAATAATCAGGCTCCATCTTATCTTAAAGACAGAGGCAGAGCCTTTAGCTATCAAGCCCCTCTCCTGTGGAACCAGCTCCCAGTTCAGGTTCTGGAGGCAGACACCCTCTCTACATTTAAGACTAGACTTCAAACTTTCCTTTTTTTATAAAGCTTATAGTTAGAGATGGATCAGGTGACTCTGAACCATCTCTTAGTTCTGCTGTAATAGGTTAGTCTGCTGGGGGACCTCCTCTGGTCTCCCTGCTTGTTGTTGTTTTATGTTGCCTGCTGTTCTTTTCTCTCTCCACTCAGCACAACCTGTTCAGGCAGATGGCTGCCCACCCTGAGCCTGGCTTCTGCTGGAAGTTTCTTCCACTGTCTCCTAGTGCTGCTCAAGTGGGGTTGTTGAGTTTCTAGATAATCAACAATTTTGTATACAGTTATTTTTTTTAAGGTCTTAAGGTCTTAAAGTAATGTAAAGTGCCTTGAGATGACTTTTGTTATGCACCGTATGAATAAAATAGAATTTAATTAAATTGAACAACCCTCAAAATGAAGAAAATAAATAAATTCCTAGCAGGAAAAAAGTGGAAGAAACTTTAGGAAGTGCCACAGAGCTGTTCGTGCTCCTCTTCCTCCTTGGGTTCCTGCTGTCTGGGGTATTCACTTAGCACATCGTCAGTTGAGGCCATGTTTCATCATGGACAGTGGCTCTAATGTTCACTAGGCCTCGGCCTCCTACCTTCTACTAAGTGTACAGTCTCAGGGTGCTGGATTTCAAATCAATCAGAGTGTTTATTGTCATATGCACAGAGAGGAAGCAAGTTTCCCTGTACAATGAAATTCTTTCTTTGCTGTCCACAGTGAATGCCTTAAATTTAAAGAATACAATATAGAACTTTAGAAAGAGAATACAATATGTAAATAAAATAGAATAGAGTAATACTAATAAAATAAAAAAATAGAATGTGCAAGTAATACAGTAACAGCAGCAGTATCATTAGCATGGCAATGACATAATGGCAGCAGCATAATAACAAGGCAATGAGGTAGTCGCAGCATGAGATTTCTATAATTGTATAAAGTTATCCATTTAAGAGGCTGATGGCTGATGGAACGAAGGAGTTGCTTAGTCTGGACGTCCTGCATTTCACACTCCTGTACCTTCGTCCTGAGGGGAGGAGTGTAAACAGTCCATGTTGGGGATGTGTGGGGTCTTTGAGGATGGTAGCAGCTCTCCTGTGAACTCTACGATGGTAAATGGCCTGCAGAGAGGGCAGTGGAGTTCTGATGATCCTCTCCGCAGTCTTCACCACTCTCTGCAGACGTTTACGGTCTGCCACAGTAGTGTTGCCGTACCACACAGTAATGCAGCTGGTAAGGACGCTCTCCACAACACAGCTGTAGAAGCTGTTGAGGATCTTGGGAGGAGCCAAACATCCTCATCCTTCTTAGAAAGTACAGTCTTTGTTGTGCCTTCTTGACCAATTGGGTGGTGTTTAGTATCCAGGTGAGGTCCTCACTGATGTTGACCCCCAGGTATTTAAAGCTGCTCACCCTTTCCACTTCAAGCTCTCGGATAAACAGTAGCTGGTGAGTTAAGCTCATTTTCCTCTTGCCCACTATCATCTCCTTTGTCTTGACTGTGTTGAGGGTGAGATTGTTGTCCTCACACCATGCCACCAGACTGGCCACTTCCCTCCTGTAGGCTGCTTCGTCCCCGCCAGTGATCTTTCCTATCACTGCTGTGTCATTAGCGAACATCAGGATGATGTTGTCCTTATGGGAGGCAACACAGTCATGTGTGAACAACATGTAGAGGATGGGACTGAGAACACACCCCTGTGGGGTGCCAATGTTTGTTATTGTAGTGGCTGAAACCTTATTTCCAATCCTGACAGACTGTGGTCTGCCAGTCAGGAAGTCTAGGAGCCTGTGGGGTGTAGTCCAAGTGTTAGCAGTTTGTGAGTGAGCTTATGAGGGACGACTGTATTGAAGGCAGAACTGTAGTCGATAAAGAGCATCCTGATGTAAGTGTCCTTATCTTCCAGGTGGGAGAGGGAAATGTGTAGGGCTGCAGCAATAGCATCTGAAGTGGACCTGTTGGGTTGGTATGCATATTGCAGGGGGTCCAATGTGTCCAGCATACTGTTTTTGATGTGGGCCAGCACCACTCTCTCAAAACACTTCGTAATGATTGGAGTGAGTGCTACCGGCCTGTAGTCATTTAAGCAGGTTGGGGGGGGCTCTTCTTACTGAGGGGGACAATGGTTGTGGTCTTGAAACAGGTGGGGACGATGCACTGATCAAGTGAGAAGTTGAAGATGGAGGTGAGTACATCAGCCAGCTCTGTAGCACAAGCTCTGTGGGCCCGCCCAGGAATGTTGTCTGGTCCTGCGGGGGTTGATCTTCCTCAGCACTTTGCATACCTCAGCAGATGACACAGAGGCTGGGTGATCCAGGTGTGTATGTGCCTTTCTGTATTGTTACCATCGGTCTGAGGGATTTGGGGTGAAACCCTCCATACATTGTGAGGAACTTCCTTGTCCTCCGAGTGGGGTATCTCATAACTGGCAGTGCATTAGTCTCAATTGCCCGGATCTTGTTTTTTCCATTCAGTTGACTTATCAGACTTGCCTTAGTCTCTGCGAGTATTTTGCAGTTGTGGTTTTTCCTTCTTTTGTTGTAATGACGAATGCAATAGTTATGATGCTCTCAAAGGACTTTGTTATTAAGGAATGTAAAGACAGTAGATAACAAACATATGGTGTAATGGTTAGTAGATTATTGTGTACTGGGTAGCACAAAGTGAAGCCAGTGAATGCTTTCTTTACATCATTTAGCAGACGCTTTTATCCAAAGCGACTTACAAGTAGGGTACAATGGTGAGCGTAAGGAGGTCTTGCCTAAGGACCTCTACTGGTGGTAGGCCACAGCTGGGATTTGAACCCCAGTGGGAGGTGGTGATGTTACCACTACACTAACCACCTGCTCTTTACACTGGCTTCATGTCGTGCTACCTAGTACACAATAATCTACGCCTAAACGGCAGCTTGCACTTATTTTGGACTGTTCTGTTCTTTCTTGCACTTCCAATGCCTATTAAATCTAGTTAACACCTGAAGACTAGTCTTGTCATTCAGTGTGTGCAAAACATACAGCTTGATGTCATCCATTTAGAGAAGGTGGCTGATGTTGGCTCTGTGCTGTGCATGCATTTCACCTGATAAAGCAATTTAAGGCTGCACCCACATATTCATATATCTGGTTAAGATAAGATAAGATAAGATAAAAGATAAGATAAGATAAGATAAGATAAGATAAGATAAGATAAGATAAGATAAGATAAAGCTTTAATGTCATTGTATAGTCACACTTGGTACAACAGTACAACGAAATTGCGAACTGTCCCACATTGGTGCAAAGAGAGAGAAGAAAAAAAACCTAATAATAATAATAATAATAATAATAATAATAATAATAATAATAATAATAATACAATTGCCTTTCATATATATACAAATATATATACAAATATACACATGCACACCAGCTGTATATACAGAATATACATTCTACTCAGAAAAACTAAACCAGATGTGTGTGTGTTCATGAGGGCTATTGCTCTATTGTAAAAGCTGTCTCTGAGTCTGTTTGTCCGTGACCTCAGCACCCTGAGTCTTTTTCCAGAGGGCAACCATTTAAACACCCGGTGTCCTGGGTGTGTGCAGTCTTTCAGGATGTTGTGTGCGCTCCTAAGACATCGGGTGCTGTAGAGGTCCTTCAGTGAGGGAAGAGGGTGGCCAATGATCTTTTGGCCAGTGTTTATG
This sequence comes from Anabas testudineus, assembly GCF_900324465.2. NCBI lineage: Eukaryota > Metazoa > Chordata > Actinopteri > Anabantiformes > Anabantidae > Anabas > Anabas testudineus. Next base: position 833,555 of record NC_046610.1, on the reverse strand, counting down.
ACCCTTTGTAGAACCTTCTTGTGTCCCATGGTGCAGCTTGAAAACCACACAGAGATGCAGTATGTTAGCACACTCTCAATGGAGTAACGGTAGAAGGCAACCAGCAGCTCTCTCTTCAGGTTGACCCTCCTGAGGATCCTCAGGAAGTGAAGACGCTGTTGGGCCTTTTTCATTACCTCTGCGGTGTTTGAGCTCCATGGTTAGTAGTTTGTTATAGGTGGTGGGTAATTAGTTTGTAATTGTTATATTGTTCCTCTATGGGAGATATCAGTAATAACTGATCTGTAATTGTCATTATGTAAAAACACCTAGATTAGAGCCTGACATTCCTCTCCCTCACTGCAGTGAACATGGAAATTCTTTAAACCATGACAAGACAAAAGCTGTTGTCTGTGATGTTTTATTTAACTTAACTGCATTCTCTGTACAGAAAACTGTGTTACCCAGATCATTTTCAACTTATATAAATGACACCATGGGTAATCATATGGAGATGTAGCCCACCTAACTGATCATCTCTGCTGAAGATAAGACAAACTAATTGCAGAAGGAAGGAAGCACAGTGATCAACCATAACATCAAAAACACCTAGTGGTTTTAAAGTTGGGGTGGACTAGGGTCAGCGTGGGCAGTGGTAACAAGCTGCCATTAGCACCAACTGGTGGAGTTAATGTTGTGATTTCAGTGTATGACAATGTTTAGAACAAACCCTGGCACAGTCAAACTGCATTTCCTTTGACAAACTAGAAAATACATAATGAACTTAGAATGAAAGGAGGTTGTGATTGACAGAGGTTATGACCGTCTAAGGCAGAAAAGAAAAACTGGTGTACAGATCTTGGTGTGATGTAGATAGAAATAACATCAGTTTTCACTTCACTAACGCAGCAACATGATCAGGGACCTTTTACAGTTTCTGTCTACAGCACGTTCGATACTGCAGCACAGGAGTTAGGCTGCAGTATCTCCAGGGTAACAATGAGTTTAACAGATTTTCTAAACCAAGGATACATGAAGGCATAGATCAGAGGGTTCAGACAGGAATTAAAAAATATCAGAAAACTAATAAACATGTTAGTTACAGAACCCATCACAAGGTCATAGCCGGAGAGGGAGACACAGTAATATGGACAGTAACACGTTAGAAACACAGTGACTACGACACCGAGAGTCCTGGCTGCTTTCAGCTCAGACTTCTTCACTGTTACAGTGACTGAACACTGCAGTTTGACAGCTGTGATGTGAGAGCGCATGGAACGAGCCTGAAGCACAGCCACAACAAACACTCTCAGATACAGAACAATGATAGAAGTAATGGGAATGATGAAGCTCATCACAAGGTTCACAACTCCATCAGTTTTAATCACACATTGTCCGTAGCAGGAGTTGTACCTGCCTGGTTGTTTCAGGTTCTCATATAAAAGGAAAAAGCTGTAGAAAACTGAGTAAAGCCAACACAGGAGAACACAGAGCTGAGCTCTCGTCTTAGTGACTTTGGTGGGATAGTGCAGAGGGTCACAGATAGCAACATAACGGTCGACTGATATTAGAACCATGTTTACTACTGAGGCACAGACGGTGATGAAGGCTAGGAAATAATAGAGAACACACATCAGGTCACCAAGTATCCAGCAGGGTTCTTTTAAGAAGATTTGAAACGGCATCACAAGGAGGCCCACAAAGAGGTCTGAGACAGCCAGAGAGAGGAGGAGGAGGTTGGTGGGGGTGTGGAGCTGCCTGGATTAAGAGAGCATCATACAAATGAATGTTATAACACCCACAGCATTATTAAAGATAAAGATAAAAGATAAAGATAAACTTTATTGTCACTGCAACATCGTACAACAAGATTAAGGTGCCAACCAGTCTGTGCCATATATATATAGAATGAAAAGGAATAAAAAAAAAAAACAGAAACAAAAACACGAAAAAGCACTGACTGGAGGAGCACCGAGCCGCTGCAACACTGTGCGCCGCCATCTTCCTATACCTACATTTCTAAATAGAAAATGTTGTGGTTGTAGCCTTTGAACAAAATTCAGTCATTAAACCAAGAGTGTAAGGGTTGTCACTTTTTCTATGAAACTAATTATAAGAACATATTATCAGTGCTAAGACATTTCTCTCTGCCTGAAATGGGAGATGGAGATGATGACCAGCAGATTAAGAACCACAGTGAGCAGAGAGATGGAGGACAGCACAATGTAAATGAACATCGCTTCAGAGGCAGAGCGTTTCTGTTTCTTGCAGGAGGAGTTCAGGAGATGAGGAAAGCAGAGTTCAGCTTTCAGCATCTCCATCACCAGAGAGAGGAGAGGCTGCTGAACACTCACAGCTTTCTGAGCAAGATTCAGTTTCACAGTTGATTTATCACTCTCTCCCCTCCTGTCTCGGAGACTGATCTACCTACTCCCTGATGCAAGGCATCATATTCCTAATCTACAGTTTCATCAGTTTCTGAAATCTTTCTCCTCACTGGTGTAACAGGTTGGTCCAAATTGCATGTGGGTGATGCATGGGCTCTAGTGAGTTCATCAGTTGTAAACAAATACAAACTCCATTCCAAGAAAGTTGGACTTTTTCTAAAACACATCAACTAAACCACTATCAAACTGTGATGAAACTGTACAAAGGTGCCAATAAAAAACTGTCAGTCTTTTCACTAACAAATTAAGCTCTTAAACCCAGTGACTGTAGAGTTAGATATCTGCAAAGCAGACACAAAATTGGACAGAAGAAAATATTTCCCCATTTAAGGTGATTCATCAGTAACAGGTGAGCATATAGTGGTTAGGTATTAAACAAAATTCACCAAAGGCTCAATCTTTGAAACAAACAAAGGTCATGGTCATCAATTGTGAGAGAACAATCAATTCCAATGCAAACCTCTCATCAGCAGAAAGAATCCGAAAGCCGGGTTAGAAATTGCTGAGAGCTGCTTCTGGAAGACGTTCACTGACCTTTACTGATGATACATGCAATGACGGCAGCACACATTGTCTCTACTAATTTACAGAGAAATGCATCAACTTTATTTAGGAGATGCTTCATCAATTAAATTCTATTTGTATAGCGCCAATTCACAACAGAAGTCACCTCAAGGCACTTTACAGTGTTTACTTTACAAGGTTTAAGACCTTACAGAGAATAATTATACAAAAAATGATATAGAAAACCCAACAATCCCATTTGGTCAAGCTTTAGGCAACAGTGGAGAGGAAAAACTCCCTTTAGAGGAAGAACCAGGCTCATAGTGGGCGGCCATCTACCTCGACCGGTTGGGGTGAGTGGAAAGAGAAGAGAGAAAAGAACAGCAGGCAACAAAAACAACAAGCAGCAAGAACATTGGGCAGATGAACTGGATTCTGGAGATGTACAGCTCCAGGCCGAGGATACCTGCAGAAAAGTACAGAGAGAGGGAGACAGAGAGGAGGAAACACAACTACAAGAGAGAGAAGACACAAAGTTAATGACATGAAATGGTAGAATTTGAATGGAGAGAGGAGAAAGGAGAGAGGAGAGGAGCTCAGTGTATCAGTAGAGGTCCCCCAGCAGACTAACCTATAGCAGCAGAACTAAGAGATGGTTCAGAGTCACCTGATCCATCTCTAACTATAAGCTTTATAAAAAAGGAAAGTTTGAAGTCTAGTCTTAAATGTGGAGAGGGTGTCTGCCTCCCGAACCTGAACTGGGTGTTACAGTTCCCCCCTCTGCTCCTGTCTGTGGGTTTTGTTTTGTTTCTGTTCTGTGTCTCACCCTCCTGCCACACCCATATATGGACTTCCTCCATTCTCCACTCACTACCGGACTAATTACAGACTCAGTTCACCTGTGCACCCCTTCATTTTATAAGCACCCATCAGTCCTCAGTTCATTGCTGGTTTGTTGATTGTCATTCTTGTCTTTCATGCTCACTCATGTTGTTCATGCTGCACCCTGTTCATGGAATCCACACAACCGGTTTGTTAGTTTGTAGGTTCGTAAGTTTGTCAAGTTAGTCATTCAGTCATTTTGCATAACCCTGGACTCTCTGTTTGTTTCAACCTGGACTCAATTCGTTAGTTTGACCTTGGTTTCCTTTGTAAGTTTGTTTGCGAGTTGCCTGCCTGTTTGCAGTGTGTTTTTTGTTGTTACTTTGTCCTGTTAGCTTTGTTTGTTTTTTCCCGTCTGGCCTGCCTTCTGCAGTGAATTTTGGTTGTTACTTTGTATGTCGGGTTATGGTTTTGTTTGTATTGTACTTGTATTTGTATATTGTATTGTACAGAGTTTTTGGGTCTCTTTAATTTGATACTTCGTTAGTTTGTGTTAGTTTCCTGTGTCCCCTGCTTTTTTGTTAAAAAATTTACTTTTGTTCGCACCTGTTTGGTCCCCGTCCGTCCGTTCGTAACACTGGGAGCTGGTTCCACAGGAGAGGGGCTTGGTAGCTAAAGGCTCTGCCTCCCATTCTACATTTGGAAACTCTAGGAACCACAAGTAAACCTGCAGTCTGAGAACGGAGAGTTCTGCTTGGAAGATAAGGAACTATGAGGTCTTTAAGATAAGATGGAGCCTGATTATTAAGAGATTTATAAGTGAGGAGAAGAATTTTAAATTCAATTCTGGATTTTACAGGGAGCCAATGGAGAGAAGCTAATGTAGGAGAAATATGATCTCTCTTCTAGTTCCAGTCATTTACATTTTAGTCATTTAGCAGACGCTTTTATCCAAAGCGACTTACAAGTCATTACAAGGTACTAAGGTAGGCAGGGCAGCGTGAGGAGGTCTTGCCTAAGGACCCCTACTGGTGTTAGGCCGCAGCTGGGATTCGAACCCCAGTCTCCCACATGGGAGGCAGTGATGTTACCACTACACTAACCAGCGGCCCCACTAACCAGTCAGACTTGTGAGACTCAGAAAGACATCAGCGTCATCAAGAGCACAGTACTCATTTCAATTTCTCAACCATAAAATCCAAAAACCCTTTCCTCATTTCCTCTTGATCGACTCTCTGGCCCCTCCCACATCCCAGCCTGTCTTTCCTGTAACCTGAACCTGAACGTAAGGACTGTGAGAGAGACTCACAGACTGTGTTATTGAGAAAGTCCTGGTAAACTCAGTTTAATCCTCATTTCAAGAAAAGGACAAGTGAAGTGAAGCTCCACGGTGGCTCCTGTTCTTATTATCTCCTGTCCTAGTTTGGAGGACAAGCACCAAACAAGGACAGGAGATCTACTTAATAAGTAAGGGTTGTTTGAAATTTGTTTGTTAGTTTCTGAGGTAGCAGAGTTTGTGTCATTTCTCTCTAGTCTGCTGATTTAGCCTGTTTGTCAGTCTGTTTCAATAAGTATTAAGAACTGTAGTTAGAGTTTTGGTCTATTGTTGGTGGTAGTTTCAGCTTAGTAATCACCAAGCATTCACACCTTTGACCTAACAAAGGCACACAAATTAGTTTGGTTTCTACCAGGGGGCGGTTTCAGCTGTAGCCCAATACAACCATATTTAAAGCACCTGTCTTGCTGGAGCGTCAGCAGAAGCGTCAACTCTCGTGTTCAGCCCTCTTTGTGTGAAGACCGATTTGGGTAAAGACCTGCGAGTCCATTGAATAAGGACACCACAAGATGCATGATTTCCAACCTTTTTGCACTTTCAATCTCTTTTCTTCACTTTAACCCTTTCCGCTTCGGAAAGCCTTTCTGTCTCCTCTCTTTCAATGTGTTTTCAGCAGATTCCAATTCTCCTCGGCAGACGCAAGACATGGCGTTCTCCGAGAGGACGATGCATTTCCCACCTGCGGCCCCTCACCCAGAACACCTCGCCACCGGCCTCTTTTTCTCTTGCCCTGTGGAACTGTCAGTCGGCGGTGAACAAGGCGAGTTTCTACCGACCGCCGGGCCACCTGGGGGACTTTTGGGACGAGCTGGATATGCTATTGTCTCAATTCCCTGAAGATGGCACTCCTCTCGTCGTCTTAGGAGACCTCAACATCCACCTCAACAAACCACAGGCAACTGACGTGCTCGCTCTTCTGGACACGTTTGACCTTAGACTAGTCTCCACTTCTCCAACTCACAAAGCTGGCAACAACCTGGACCTCGTTCTGATCCGAAATTGCACCGTGGATGACATCTCTGTCACTCCTCTGCATTTGTCGGATCACTTCTTCATTCAGCTCACAGTCTTCATCTCTAGACCGTCTCATTCTTCCACTGCATTGGAAACATTCCGCCGCAACCTCAGATCTCTCAACCCGGAGCAGTTTTCTTTCCTGGTTTCTGCAGCGCTGCCCTCATTGCAGGTTTTATCCACCTATGACACAGACGCAGCCACGGACAGGCTCTGCGATACTCTTTCGTTCTGCCTTGATAGTCTGTGCCCGACATCTACTAGACCTGCTCGTCCTTCAGCTTCCAACTCGTGGCTCACTGACCAGATGTGGAACACCGCACAGTGCTCAGGAGTGGAGGAGAGGAAGTGGCGCAAATCCAAGTCTCAACCTGCTCTGATTATCAGGATTTGCTTCAATCTTTCTCTTACAGTGTCACTAGGGCGAAGACTGAACACTACCAGGACAGGCTTAGCAACACCACAGACACCAGGAAGCTGTTCTCAACTTTCAAATCTCTACTCTATCCACCCCCACCTCCACCACCCACCTGTCTCACAGCTGATGACTTTGCCTCCTTTTTTACCAACAAGGTGGCAGCCATCAGCTCCCAGTTCACTCCTCCTGTCAATGATATTCTGCTTACTAAACCTGACGATGCATCTCTCTTCACGTTTTCAACACTGTCAGAGGACGATGTATCCCCTCTCCTCCTCTCAAAACGCCCGACCACCTGCACTCTGGATCCGATCCCCTCTACTCTTCTTCAAGCTATCGCACCAACACTAATACCAAGATGGCGGCACGGCAGTAGCTCGCAGCGGCCTCTCCGGAGACCAACAATGGTGCTTTTCGTGGTTTTACGCGTTTTTAGCACGACCACACACAAAGGACCAACTAAAGCAGCGCTAGCTGCAGGACCAACTAAAGCAGCGCTAGCTGCAGGACCAACTAAAGCAGCATGGGTAGCTGCAGGACTAACAAAAGCAGCATTAGCAGCAGCATTAGCTGCAATAACTGGATCCACGGATGTAGCTGACCTTGGAGCCTGGGGAGCTTGCTGGGAAACCCCATCCATAAAGCCAGTCGAGTTACCTCATATAGCGAGTACTGGGCGTCACTAATTACTGGAGGCTGGCTAACCGAATAACCAGGAGAACACCAACAACAGTTGTGTTCGGGTTTACGACTGCCAGATGCTGCTTCGACTCAGGTATAATGCACCGACCAAGCTGCATGACGATCTGCAGGACGACCTCCGCGACCTCGGGTTACGACCTCGGCCACGAACACCAAGCCCCCAGTCTCCGGCACATCGGAAGTGGTGCTCGAGGAAGCGGAAACGCGGCAAACGGGCGGGTGTCCGGGCAAGGCTAAGTGCTAACCCTATTAACCCTTTACCGTCCATGTTTTTAGCCAATGTCTGCTCCCTGGACAATAAACTGGACTACATCCGACTACAGTGAACTACGCGGCGTGAGTACAGAGACTGCTGCGTCTTTGTCTTCACAGAGACGTGGCTCAGCGACAGAGTCCCGGATGTCAAGCTACACGGCATAGCCGCGTTTCGAGCCGACAGGAACCCAGCTCTGTGCGGTAAGAGTCGCGGCGGTGGTGTGTGTGTTTTTATTAACACAGACTGGTGCAAGGACTCTGTACTGGTTTCCAGCTACTGTTCACCACTTGTGGAGTTTGTGACTGTTCGGTGCAGACCTTTTTATGTACCGAGGGAATTCACCACTGTTTTCATCTTTGGAGTTTACATCCCTCCTGGCGTTAATGCCAAAGAGGCGTTGGGTGAACTACATGGAGCTATCAGCAACGTGCAGAACACCCAACCTGACGGACTGGTCATCATTGCCGGAGATTTCAACCATGTAAATCTCAAGTTAGCGCTCCCTAAACTCCATCAGCATGTGGACTTTGCGACGAGGGGGGAGAACGCGCTGGATCGTGTTTACAGCAACATCCCCGGCGCATACCGAGCGGAGCCCCGCCCCCAACTCGGATACTCAGACCACATCTCTGTTATGCTAATTCCAGCATACAGACCACTTGTCCGACGCTCCCAACCGGTTCTGAAGCAGGTAAAGCCCTGGCCAGCAGGAGCCATCTCTGCTCTTCAGGACTGCTTTGAGTGCACCGACTGGGACATGTTCAGGGAGGCTGCAACCACCGGTGATTACGTCAACTTGGAGGAGTAAACATCATCAGTGACCAGCTACATCAGCAAGTGTGTTGATGATGTGACCATCTCCAAGACCGTCACTACACGCTCCAACCAGAAACCGTGGATGACTGCTAGGGTGCGTGCGCTGCTGAAGTCGAGGGACTCAGCCTTCAGAGCAGGAGACATGAACAGAAAGGGCTGAACTTTCCCGAGCCATCAGAGAGGCGAAGCGCGCGCACGCTAGGAGGATCCACGGCCACTTTGAGGACAGCGGAGACAGCCGGCGCATGTGGCAGGGCATCCAGGCGATCACTAACTACAAGACAACTCCACCCGTCTGTGATAGCGATGCCTCCCTCCCAGATGTGCTGAACGACTTCTACGCCCGATTTGAGGTACAGGTAAAGAATAACACGGTAGCTAGGAAATCCACCCTTCCCTCATATGATCAGGTACTCTGTCTCTCTACAGCCGACGTGAGGAAGACTCTACGCAGAATCAACCCACGGAAGGCTGCTGGTCCTGACAACGTTCCTGGCAGGGTCCTCAGGGAATGCGCAGATCAGCTCGTGGATGTCTTCACTGACATCTTCAACATCCCCCTGAGCAGCGGCGTTGTTCCTACATGCCTCAAGTCAACAACCATCGTGCCAGTGCGAAGACGTCTACTGTCTCCTGCCTCAATGACTACCGCCCTGTTGCACTCACACCCATCATCATGAAGTGCTTCGAGAGGCTGGTCATGAGGCACATCAAGTCCCAGCTTCCACCCTCACTGGACCCGCTGCAGTTTGCATATAGTCCAAATCGTTCCATGGACGATGCCATCACCACTACTCTCCACCTGGCCCTCAGCCATCTGGACAACAAAGACACATATGTTCGAATGCTGTTCATAGACTTCAGCTCAGCATTCAACATCATCATTCCCCAGCAGCTGATTGGGAAGCTGAGCCAACTGGGTCTGAACACCTCCCTCTGCAACTGGATCCTGGACTTCCTGACTGGGAGACCCCAGTCAGTCCGGATCGGGAACAGCATCTCCAGCACCACCATGCTGAGCACTGGGGCCCCACAGGGCTGTGTGCTCAGTCCACTGCTGTTCACTTTGCTGACTCACGACTGTGTAGCGATGCACGGCTCGAATCAGATCATCAAGTTCGCTGATGACACGACTGTGGTGGGTCTCACCAGCAAGAACGACGAGTCAGCGTACAGAGAGGAGGTACATCAGCTCTCAGCCTGGTGCAAGGCCAACAACCTGTCTCTGAACGTTGGGAAAACTAAAGAGATGGTTGTTGACTTTAGAAGAGCAAAGAGTGACCACTCTCCACTGAACATCGATGGAGCTTCAGTGGAGATCGTCAAGAGCACCAAATTTCTTGGTGTCCATCTGGAGGAGAACCTCACCTGGTCACTCAACACCCGCTCCATCAGCAAAAAGGCCCAGCAGCGTCTCTACTTCCTGAGGAAGCTGAGGAAAGCCCATCTGCCGCCCCCCATCTTGACTACATTTTACAGGGGAACCATTGAGAGCATCCTGAGCGGCTGCATCACTGCCTGGTTTGGGAACTGCACCATCTCGGATCGCAAGGCCCTACAGCGGATAGTGAGGACAGCTGAGAAGATCATTGGAGTCTCTCTCCCCTCCATCACGGAAATTTACACCACACGCTGCATCCGCAAGGCTACCTGCATTGTGGACGACCCCACCCACCCCTCACACCCAATCTTCACACTTCTGCCATCAGGGAAGAGGTTCCGGAGCATTCGGGCCTCACAACCAGACTGTTGAACAGTTTCTTCCCCCAAGCCATCAGGCTCCTCAACACATACACACAACAAACTGAACCGAGCACACACACTCGCTAGATTTGACATGTTTCCATCTTTCAGTTGTAAATTGTATTCATTTCCGCTACTGGTCGCTGCTGTTTTGTGTTTTGTGTTCTGTTTTTGCACTGTCTTCTGACGTCTGTCTGCACTTTTTCTTTGTGTTCTTGCACTGTTTGCACTAGGTTGCACAGGATGCACTTTATGTGTTTTGCTAGGACAACTTAGCAGTCCTCAGCCCCATGTTTGTCTTGTTGCCGTTTTATGTAGCACCATGGTTCTGGAGAAACGTTGTCTCATTTCACTATGTACTGCTTCAGCTATATGTGGTTGGAATGACAATAAAGCTTCTTGACTTGACTTGACTTGACTTGACTTGACCAGACCAGCCATTACACAGATCATCAACACCTCTTTCACAACAGGCACCTTTCCCACCTCGTTCAAGCAGGCCCAGATTACTCCACTGTTGAAGAAGCCTTCTCTGGATCCCTCCCTTGTGGAGAACTACTCTTCTTTCATTCCTGGTCAAGACTCTGGAACATGCAGCCTTCAAGCAACTCTCTTTCCCGGAACAACCTCCTCAAGGAGACATGAGTCATCTTGCATCTCTGCCTGTCTCTCTGACATCTCTGCCTGGATGAGAAAAAGACACCTTCAAATTAACATTTCCCAAAACTGAACTTCTAGTCTTCCTTGCCAGACCTTCAACTCAACACATCAGCATTAACATAGGATCTGCGGTGATTGACCCTTCTAAGTCAGCCAGAAACCTGGGGGTCATCATTGATGATCAGCTGACCTTTACGGAACACATCGCCACAGTCTCTAGGTCGTGTAGATATGCCCTCCACAATATCAGAAAGATCAGACCCTATCTGACGGATTACACAACCCAACTTATTGTACAGGCGTTGATCTTATCTTGTCTTGACTACTGCAATGCACTACTGATGGGGTTACTGGCATCCACGACCAAACCCCTCCAGATGATCCAAATTCAGATCTTTGCATTGGCTTCCTGTGGCTGCAAGGATCAGGTTCAAAGCTCTGTCTCTTGACTACAGAGTGGTTAACTCCACAGCTCCATCTTATCTCAATTCAATCATTCAGGTCTACATCCCCTCCTGTCTACTACGCTCAACCACGGAACAGCGTCTGGTGGTACCAGCACCACACAGTCGACACAAAGGAAAACTGTTGATTGATTGATCACATGATGGTGGAATGAGCTGCCTATCTCTGCACGCTCAGCCACCTCATTTTAATATTTAAAAAACTGCTGAAAACAGAACTCTTCCGCATCTTCCTTTGCACTTTTCTACTCTTTCATTCTCACATCTCTTGAAACAGAAACACTATTTTTTTTATAGCACTTTGCTTTGATGTTTTTTCTTCTTGACTTAGATTTTGTTTGTCTTGTTCCTGACTTGTAAGTGGCTTTGGATAAAGCGTCTGATAAATGACTAAATGTAAATGTAAATGTAAATGGTCAGATTTGTTTCCTACTTCCTGTCCTGATTTGGCATAGATGGGGGGGATTACGCCACCTCCTGGTTGTTTGTTGTCCCCTTGGCTGTCATTAGAGATCGTCCTGTAAATGACACACTATGTACACATGGATCAGTATTGATCCATGTGTACAGACATACACTTGTTGCTGGTTCCTTTGTGTTGAGGTCCATCTAGTGGTCGTTCTGTGTTGTAACATTGGTTAGTGTCCACAGGGAAGCAGCATGAAGGAGGGGGTGGTGGTGGAGAAGTTCTTATAGTTCTTGAACCAATTCTATTTCTACCATCTGTGGTCTTCTTGTTTCTTTTGCAGGTTAAAATACCACAATGATGAAAAGGTTGTAGTGACTCACCAGCACATATTAGTTTAGCCTGGTATTGTTTCACTGCCATTAACACCAGAAAGTGAAGGTAAAAGAATTACATGAAAACCAGCAGAGCTGCTGACTGACGGCAGCTTTGGTTGAATGTTGGGTAAAATCTTGGTATGTTGAGAAACATTGTTTGGTGCATGTAAACCACAACTTGACTAGTTGGTGGACGAAAACAACTGCGATCCAACATACATACTTTATTTATCATTATTTATTTATTTACAAAAAAAAAAAATCATTTTTGTTAGAAAGTCCCATAAAAAGGAACCAAAACTAAAATTAATTTAAATATTGTGGGAGCAGAACCTGACGGATCCAGTCCCTGAAGTCAGTGTGACCAGAATCTACACAGTTCATCCAATGAGGTCGTGTTAACAGCCTGAAAACATCATGCCTCCAGACCTGGCTACTGCTAATGTTTAGGCATCGATCGTGCTGCATGATACATACATTAACAGCTGCTTTGTTCTGTGTTAACTACATTAGTTACATCAGAGCTTAAATACTCAAGTAAGTAGACAGGAGTAAGTTAGCAGGAGATGTTGGGTTTTCTATATTATTCTGTGTCCAGTTCTTTTTGTATATTTTTGTCTTAAACATTGTAAAAAGCCCTGACAGGACTTTTGTTCTTATATACAAATCAATTTAAATTGAATTGAAAATAAATACAACATGTGCGGTTAAATGTGAGTAGGTATTCTAGACTTCAATCAGTTATTCATTTGATGTTGGGCATTGTACTGTATTTCATAGAAAATCTACTATATATTCCCATGAAATGTTCAGTCATCGCAATCACGCATTAATACTTTATAAATTCTGTAGCACTATAAAAGTGAAAATCCTTTAATAGATTTGGTACTAATGATGATTGATTTGATGATTCATCAACACAATGTGTAAATCAATGTGATGATGAAGGAAACAAGGAAAATCATTAATTAGTCACTAGTAGTACTCATTTGCGCCAATCATTCCCCCAGAATACTTTTAATGAATTGAACTTCAGTGACTGACAGGACAGATGATCAGAGAAGCAGAGTTTATACCTCTATAATTATTACAGGGACTGAAGAATGGGTGGAGTTTCTGAGTGAAGCAGCAGCCAGTAAAAGAGTAGATCAGATCTGCAGCATCTACATCATAGAAGGAGACCAGACCCTCCTCATAATCCACAAACACCCCCACCTTCTCAGGACGAGACTTCAGATGGAGACGGACTGAATAGTTGGCTGGAGCCTTGTACCGATTTCCATTGCTCAGTGATATTGTCCAGTAACCACTCTGAGGTCTCAGTGTGATTTGTTCCTTCCTCTTGATCGACTCTCTGACCACGCCTAAGTCCCATTCAGTTTTTCCTTTAACCTGAACCTCAAAGTAAAATCTGCCTGAAGAGAAACTCTGTTTTCCTAAAACACAGAAACAAGGAGAAAATCTCTTTCTGTACGAGTCTTTGTATAATAAGTACTAAATCCAGAGAGTCTTTGATAATAAGTTAAATCCAGACGAATATTTTCATAATAAAGTACTAAATCCAGAAGAGTTCTTGATAAATAAAGTACTACAAACCAGACGAATCTTTGATAATAAGTACTAAATCCAGACGATCTTTGATAAAAAGTACTAAATCCAGACGAGTCTTTTATAAAGTACTAACCAGACGAGTCTTTGATAATAAGTATAATCCAGACGAGTCTGATAATAAAGTACTAAATCCAGACGAGTCTTCTATATAAAGTACTAAATCCCAGACGAGTCTTTGTCCTATAAAGTACTAAATCCAGACGAGTCTTTATAATAAAGTACTAAATCCAGACGAGTCTTTGATAATAAGTATTAAATCCCAGACGAGTCTTATAATAAGTACTAAATCCAGACGAGTCTTTGATAATAAAGTATTAAATCCAGACGAGTCTCTATAATAAAGTACTAAATCCAGACGAGTCTTTGATAATAAAGTACTAATCCAGATGAGTCTTTGATAATAAGTACTAAATCCAGACGAGTCTTTATAATAAAGTACTAATCCAGACGAGTCTTTTATCTAAAGTACTAACATCCGACGAGTTTTGATAAAAGTACTAAATCCAGACGAGCTTTCGATAATAAAGTACTAATCCAGACGAGTCTTGATAAAAAGTATAAATCCGACGAGTCTTTGATAATAAAGTACTAAACACAGACGAGTCTTTGATAATAAAGTACTAAATCCCAGACGAGTCTTTGATAATAAAAGTACTAAATCCCAGACGAGTCTTTGATAATAAAGTACAAATCCAGACGAGTCTTTGATAATAAAGTACTAAATCCAGACGAGTCTTTGATAAAAAGTACTAAATCCAGACGAGTCTTTGATAATAAAGTACTAAATCCAGACAAGTCTTTGATAATAAAGTACTAACCCAGACGAGTCTTTGATAATAAAGTACTAATCCAGACGATCCTTTGATAATAAAGTACTAAATCCAGACGAGCTTTGATAATAAATACTACAATCCAGACGAGTCTTTGATAGAAAGTACTAACGCCAGACGAGTCTTTGATAATAAAGTACTAAATCCAGACGAGTCTTGATAATTCTAAAAGTACTTAAATTCCAGACGAGTCTTTGATAATAAAGTACTACGCAGACGAGTCTTTGATAATAAAGTACTAAATCCAGACGAGTCTTTGATAATAATAGTACTAATACGACGAGTCTTGTAATAAAGTACTAACGCCAGCGAGTCTTGATAATAAAGTACTAAAGAACCGAGCGATTGATAATAAAGTACTAAATCCAGACGATCTTTGATATAAAGTACTAACGCCAGACGAGTCTTTGATAATAAAGTATAACTCCAGACGAGCTTTGATAATAAAGTACTAATTCCAGACGAGTCTTGATAATAAAGTACTAATCCAGACGAACTCTTTATATAAAGTAACTAAATCCACGAGTCTTTGATCTAAGACTAATCAGAGAGTCTTGTATAATAAAGTACTAAAATCCAGACGAGTCTTTGATAATAAAGTACTACATCCAGACGAGTCTTGTAAAAGTATTACATCCAGACGCGCTTGATAATAAAGTACTAAATCCAGACGATCTTTGTAATAAAGTACATCCAGACGGCTTTATATAAAGTATAAATCCAGACGAGCTTTGATAATAAAGTACTAAAAGACGAGTCTTTGATATAAAGTACTAAATCCAGACGAGTCTTTGATAATAAAGTACTACCGCCAGCACGAGTCTTTGTATAATAAAGTACTAAATCCAGACGTCTTTGATAATAAAGTACTAAATCCAGACGAGTCTTTGATAATAAAGTATAATCAGAGAGCTTTATAAATAAAGTACTATCCAGACGAGTCTTGTAATAAAGTTTAACTCCAGCGAGTCCTCTATAATAAAGTACTAAATCCAGACGAGTCTTTTATATAAAGTACTAAATCCAGACGAGTCTTTGATAATAAGTACTAAATCCAGACGAGTCTTTGAAATAAGTATAAATCCAGATCTTTGATAATAAGTATAAATCCAGACGAGTCTTTTCGATAATAAAGTACTAAAATCCAGACGAGTCTTTGATAATAAAGTACTAAATCCAGACGAATCTTTGATAAAAGTACTAAATCCAGACGAGTCTTGATAATAAAGTACTAAATAGACGAGTCTTGATAATAAAAGTACTAACGCCAGACGCGGTCTTTGATAATAAAGTACTAAATCCAGACGAGTCTTTGATATAAAGTACTAACCAGACGAGCTTTGATATAAGTACTAAATCCAGACGAGCTTATTAATAAAGTACTAAATCCAGACGAGTCTTTGATAATAAGACTAACGCCAGCGCGTCTTTGATATAAAGTACTAATCCAGACGAGTCTTTGATAATAAAGTACTAAACTCCAGACGAGTCTTTGATAATAAGTACTAATCCAGACGAGTATTTGATAATAAAGTATAAATCCAGACGCGTTGATAATAAAGTACTAAATCCAGACGAGTCTTTGATATAAAGTACTAAACCAGACGAGTCTTTGATAATAAAGTACTAAATCCAGCAGAGTCTTTGATAATAAAGTACTAACGCCAGACGAGTTTTTGATAATAAAGTACTCATCCAGACGAGTCTTGTAATAAAGTACTAAATCCAGTACGAGTCTTTTATAATAAAGTACTAAAATCCAGACGAGTTTTTGATAATAAGTACTAAATCCGAGAGTCTTTGATAATAAAGTACTAAAATCAGACGAGTCTTTTATAATAAAGTATACTAACTCAGACGAGTCTTTGATATAAAGTACTAACGCCAGACGAGTTTTGATAATAAAGTACTAATCCAGACGAGTCTTTGATAATAAGTACTAAATCCAGACGAGTCTTTGATAATAAAGTTACTAAATCCAGACGAGTCTTGATAATAAGTACTATCCAGAGAGCTTTGTAAAAGTACTAAATCCAGCGACGAGCTTTTATAATAAGTACTAAATCCAGAGAAGTCTTTATAATAATACTACCCAGACGGTCTTTGATATAGTCTAAATCCAGACGAGTCTTTGATAATAAGTACTAACCAGACGAGTCTTATTGATAATAAAGTACTAAACGCCAGCGAGTCTTTGATAATAAAGTACCAATCCCGCGAGTCTTTGATAATAAAGTACTAAATCCAGACGAGTCTTTGATAATAAAGTACTAAATCCAGACGAGTCTTTGATAACAAAGTACTAAATCCAGACGAGTCTTTGATAATAAAGTACTAACGCCAGACGAGTCTTTGATAATAAAGTATAAATCAGACGACTTTAATAAAGTACTAACAGACGATCTTTTAATAAAGTACTAATCCAGACGAGTCTTTGTAATAAAGTACTAAATCCAGACGAGTCTTTTATAATAAGTACTAAATCCAGCACGAGTCTTTGATATAAAGTACTAAACTAAATCCAGACGAATCTTTGATAATAAAGTACTAATCCAGACGAGTCTTTGATATAAGTACTAATCCAGACGAGTCTTTATAAAAGTACTAATCCGACGAGTCTTTGATAATAAAGTACTAAATCCAGACGATCTTTGATAATAAAGTACTAAATCCAGACGAGTCTTTGATAATAAAGTACTAAATCCAGACGAGTCTTTGATAATAAAGTACTAAAATCCAGGAGTCTTTGATAATAAAGTACTAATCCCGACGGTCTTTTATAATAAAGTTACTAAATCACGACAGTCTTTGATAATAAAGTACTAACCAGACGAGTCTTGATAATAAAGTACTAAATCCAGACGAGTCTTTGATAATAAAGTACCTAAATCCCAGCGAGTCTTTGATAATAAAGTACTAAATCCAGACGAGTCTTTGATAATAAAGTACTAATCCAGAGAGCTTTTGATAATAAAGTACTAACCAGCGAGCTTTGAATAAAGTACTAAATCCAGACAGTCTTTGATATAAGTACTACGCCAGAGCGTCTTTGATAATAAAGTACTAAATCCAGACGAGTCTTGATAATAAAGTACTCACGCCGACGAGTCTTTGATAATAAAGTACTAACGCAGCGATTTTGATATAATACTAAATCCAGACGAGTCTTTGATAATAAAGTACTAAATCCAGACGATCTTGATAATAAAGTACTATCCAGACGAGTCTTTGATAAAAAGTACTAAATCCAGACGAGTCTTGATAATAAAGTACTAACCAGACGATCTTTGATAATAAAGTATAAATCCAGACGAGCCTCTTAATAAAGTACTAATTCAGACGAATCTTTGATAATAAAGTACTAACTCCAGACGAGTCTTTGATAATAAAGTACTAAATCCAGACGAGTCTTTTATAATAAAGTACTAAATCAGACGAAGTCTTTGATAATAAAGTACTAAATCCAGCCGAATCTTTGATATAAAGTACTAAATCCAGACGAGTCTTTACTAAAGTACTAAATCCAGACGAGTCTTTGATAATAAAGTACTAAATCCAGCGAGTCTTTGATAATAAGATACTAATCCAGACGAGTCTTGATAATAAAGTACTAGCACAGAGAGTTTGATATAAAGTACTAAATCCAGCGAGTCTTTGATAATAAGTCTAAATCCAGATGAGTCTTTGATATAAGTACTAAATCCAGACGAGTCTTTGATAATAAATACTAAATCCAGGAGTCTTATATAAAGTACTAATCCAGCGAGTCTTTATAATAAATACTAATCCAGACGACGAGTCTTTGATAATAAAGTACTAAGCCAGAACGAGTCTTTGATAATAAAGTACTAACGCCAGACGAGTCTTTTCATAATAAAGTACTAAATCCAGACGAGTCTTTGATAATAAAGTACTAACGCCAGACGAGTCTTTGATAATAAAGTACTAACGCCAGACGAGTCTTGTAATAAAGTACTAAAGCCACGAGTCCTTCTAATAAAGTACTAAATCCAGACGAGTCTTTGATAATAATACTAAATCCAGGAGTCTTTGATTAATAAAGTACTAAATCCAGACGAGCTATAATAAGTACTAACGCCCGACGAGTCTTTGATATAAGTACTAAATCCAGACGAGTCTTTATACTAAAGTACTAAATCCAGACGAGTCTTTGATAATAAAGTACTAAATCCAGACGAGTCTTTGATAATAAAGTACTAAATCCAGACGAGTCTTTGATATAAAGTACTAAATCCCAGACGAGTCTTTGATACTAAGTACTAAATCCAGACGAGTCTTTGTAATAAAGTACTAAATCCAGACGAGTCTTTGATAATAAAGTACTAACCAGACAGTCTTTGATAATAAAGTATTATCCCAGACGAGTCTTTATAGTACTAAATCCAACGAGTCTTTGATAATAAAGTACTAAATCCAGACGAGTCTTTGTTAATAAAGTACTAAATCCAGACGAGCTTTGATATAAAGTACTAAATCCAGAGAGTCTGATATAAGTACTAAAGCCAGACGAGTCTTTGATAATAAAGTCTAAAATCCAGACGAGTCTTTGATAATAAATTACAACGCCAGACGAGTCTTGAATAAAGTACTAACGCCAGACGAGTCTTGATATAAAGTACTAACCAGACGAGGTTTGATAATAAGTACTAATCCAGACGGTCTTTGATAATAAAGTACTAAATCCAGACGAGTCTTTATACTAAGTACTAAATCCAGACGAGTCTTTGATAATAAAGTACTAAATCCAGACGAGCCTCTATAATAAAGTACTAAATCCAGACGAGTCTTGATAATAAAGTACTAAATCCAGACGAGTCTTTGATAATAAAGTACTAAATCCAGACGAGTCTTTGATAATAAAGTACTAAATCCAGACGAGTCTTTGATAATAAAGTACTAAATCCAGACGAACCTCTATAATAAAGTACTAAAATCCAGACGAGTCTTGATAATAAAGTACTAATCCAGACGAGTCTTTGATTAAAGTACTAAATCCAGACGAGTCTTTGTAATAGTACTAAATCCAGAGGTCTTTGATAATAAAGTACTAAATCCAGACGAGTCTTTTATAATAAAGTACTAAATCCAGACGAGTCTTTTTATAAAGTACTAAATCCCGACGGTCTTTTAATAAGTACTAAATCCAGACGAGCTTTGATTAACAAGTACAAATCCGACGAGTCTTTGATAAAAAGTACTACTAAATCCAGACGAGTCTTGATATAAAGTACTAACGCCAGACGAGTCTTTGATAATAAAGTACTAACGCCAGACGGTCTTTGATAATAAAGTACTAAATCCAGACGAGTCTTTGATAATAAAGTACTACCCGACGAGTTTTTATAATAAAGTACTAAATCCAGACGAGTCTTGATAATAAAGTACTAACGCCAGACGGTCTTTGATAATAAAGTACTAATCCAGACGAGTCTTTGATAATAAAGTACTAAAGCCAGACGAGTCTTTGATAATAAAGTACTAACGCCAGACGAGTCTTTGATAATAAAGTACTAAATCCAGACGAGTCTTTGCTAATAAAGTACTAAATCCAGACGGTCTTGATAATTAAGTACTACGCCCAGACGAGTCTTTGATAATAAAGTACTAAATCCAGACGAGTCTTTATATAAAGTACTAAATCCAGCGAGTCTTTGATAATAAAGTATAAATCCAGACGAGCTCTTAATAAGTACTAAATTCCAGACGAGTCTTTGATAATAAAGTACTAATCCCGACGAAGTCTTTGATATAAGTACTAACGCCAGACGGTCTTTGATAATAAAGTACTAAATCCAGACGAGTCTTGATAATAAGTACTAACGCCAGACGAGTCTTTGATAATAAAGTACTAAATCCAGACGAGTCTTTGATATAAAGTACTAAATCCGACGAGTCTTTGATAATAAAGTACTAACGCCAGACGAGTCTTTGATAATAAAGTACTAAATCCAGATGAGCTTTGATAATAAAGTACTAAATCCAGACGAGTCTTTTCATAATAAAGTACTAAATCCAGACGAGTCTTTGATAATAAAGTACTAAATCCAGATGAGCTTTGATAATAAAGTACTAAATCCAGACGAGTCTTTTCATAATAAAGTACTAAATCCAGACGAGTCTTTGATAATAAAGTACTAAATCCAGACGAATCTTTGATAATAAAGTACTAAATCCAGACGAGTCTTTGATAACAAAGTACTAAATCCAGACGAGTCTTTGATAATAAAGTACTAAATCCAGACGAGTCTTTGATAACAAAGTACTAAATCCAGACGAGTCTTTGATAATAAAGTACTAACGCCAGACGAGTCTTTGATAATAAAGTACTAACGCCAGACGAGTCTTTGATAATAAAGTACTAAATCCAGACGAGTCTTTGATAATAAAGTACTAACGCCAGACGAGCCTTTATAATAAAGTACTAAATCCAGACGAGCCTTTATAATAAAGTACTAAATCCAGACGAGTCTTGATAATAAAGTACTAACGCCAGACGAGTCTTTGATAATAAAGTACTAACGCCAGACGAGTCTTTGATAATAAAGTACTAAATCCAGACGAGTCTTTGATAATAAAGTACTAAATCCAGACAAGTCTTTGATAATAAAGTACTAACGCCAGCAAGTCTTGATAATAAAGTACTAAATCCAGACGAGTCTTTGATAATAAAGTACTAAATCCAGACGAGTCTTTGATAATAAAGTACTAAATCCAGACGAGTCTTTGATAATAAAGTACTAAATCCAGACGAGTCTTTATACTAAAGTACTAAATCCAGACGAGTCTTTGATAATAAAGTATTAAATCCAGACGAGCCTCTATAATAAAGTACTAATCCAGACGAGTCTTTGATAATAAAGTACTAAATCCAGACGAGTCTTTGATAATAAAGTATTAAATCCAGACGAGCCTCTATAATAAAGTACTAAATCCAGACGAGTCTTTGATAATAAAGTACTAAATCCAGACGAGTCTTTGATAATAAAGTACTAAATCCAGACGAGTCTTTGATAATAAAGTACTAACGCCAGACGAGTCTTTGATAATAAAGTACTAAATCCAGACGAGTCTTTGATAATAAAGTACTAAATCCAGACGAGTCTTTGATAATAAAGTACTAAATCCAGACGAGTCTTTGATAATAAAGTACTAAATCCAGACGAGTCTTTGATAATAAAGTACTAAATCCAGACGAGTCTTTGATAATAAAGTACTAAATCCAGACGAGTCTTTGATAATAAAGTACTAACGCCAGACGAGTCTTTGATAATAAAGTACTAACGCCAGACGAGTCTTTGATAATAAAGTACTAAATCCAGACGAGTCTTTGATAATAAAGTACTAAATCCAGATGAGCTTTGATAATAAAGTACTAAATCCAGACGAGTCTTTTCATAATAAAGTACTAAATCCAGACGAGTCTTTGATAATAAAGTACTAAATCCAGACGAGTCTTTGATAACAAAGTACTAAATCCAGACGAGTCTTTGATAATAAAGTACTAAATCCAGACGAGTCTTTGATAACAAAGTACTAAATCCAGACGAGTCTTTGATAATAAAGTACTAACGCCAGACGAGTCTTTGATAATAAAGTACTAACGCCAGACGAGTCTTTGATAATAAAGTACTAACGCCAGACGAGTCTTTGATTATAAAGTACTAAATCCAGACGAGTCTTTGATAATAAAGTACTAACGCCAGACGAGTCTTTGATAATAAAGTACTAAATCCAGACGAGCCTTTATAATAAAGTACTAAATCCAGACGAGTCTTTGATAATAAAGTACTAACGCCAGACGAGTCTTTGATAATAAAGTACTAAATCCAGACGAGTCTTTATAATAAAGTACTAAATCCAGACGAGTCTTTGATAATAAAGTACTAAATCCAGACGAGTCTTTGATAATAAAGTACTAAATCCAGACGAGTCTTTATACTAAAGTACTAAATCCAGACGAGTCTTTGATAATAAAGTACTAAATCCAGACGAGTCTTTGATAATAAAGTATTAAATCCAGACGAGCCTCTATAATAAAGTACTAAATCCAGACGAGTCTTTGATAATAAAGTACTAAATCCAGACGAGTCTTTGATAATAAAGTACTAACGCCAGACGAGTCTTTTGATAATAAAGTACTAAATCCAGACGAGTCTTTGATAATAAAGTACTAAATCCAGACGAGTCTTTGATAATAAAGTACTAAATCCAGACGAGTCTTTGATAATAAAGTACTAAATCCAGATGAGCTTTGATAATAAAGTACTAAATCCAGACGAGTCTTTTCATAATAAAGTACTAAATGCAGACGAGTCTTTGATAATAAAGTACTAACGCCAGACGAGTCTTTGATAATAAAGTACTAAATCCAGACGAGTCTTTGATAATAAAGTACTAAATCCAGACGAGTCTTTGATAATAAAGTACTAAATCCAGACGAGTCTTTGATAATAAAGTACTAAATCCAGATGAGCTTTGATAATAAAGTACTAAATCCAGACGAGTCTTTGATAATAAAGTACTAAATCCAGACGAGCTTTGATAATAAAGTACTAAATCCAGACGAGTCTTTGATAATAAAGTACTAAATCCAGACGAGTCTTTGATAATAAAGTACTAAATCCAGACGAGTCTTTGATAATAAAGTACTAAATCCAGACGAGTCTTTGATAATAAAGTATTAAATCCAGACGAACCTCTATAATAAAGTACTAAATCCAGACGAGTCTTTGATAATAAAGTACTAAATCCAGACGAGTCTTTGATAATAAAGTACTAACGCCAGACGAGTCTTTGATAATAAAGTATTAAATCCAGACGAGCCTCTATAATAAAGTACTAAATTCAGACGAATCTTTGATAATAAAGTACTAAATCCAGACGAATCTTTGATAATAAAGTACTAAATCCAGACGAGTCTTTGATAATAAAGTACTAAATCCAGACGAGTCTTTGATAATAAAGTACTAAATCCAGATGAGCTTTGATAATAAAGTACTAAATCCAGACGAGTCTTTTCATAATAAAGTACTAAATCCAGACGAGTCTTTGATAATAAAGTACTAAATCCAGACGAATCTTTGATAACAAAGTACTAAATCCAGACGAGTCTTTGATAAACAAAGTACTAAATCCAGACGAGTCTTTGATAATAAAGTACTAAATCCGGACGAGTCGTTGATAACAAAGTACTAAATCCAGACGAGTCTTTGATAACAAAGTACTAACGCCAGACGAGTCTTTGATAATAAAGTACTAAATCCAGACGAGTCTTTGATAATAAAGTACTAACGCCAGACGAGCCTCTATAATAAAGTACTAAATTCAGACGAATCTTTGATAATAAAGTACTAAATCCAGACGAGTCTTTGATAATAAAGTACTAAATCCAGACGAGTCTTTATACTAAAGTACTAACGCCAGACGAGTCTTTGATAATAAAGTACTAAATCCAGACGAGTCTTTGATAATAAAGTACTAACGCCAGACGAGTCTTTGATAAAAAGTACTAAATCCAGACGAGTCTTTTGATAATAAAGTACTAACGCCCAGACGAGTCTTTGATAATAAAGTACTAAATCCAGACGAGTCTTTGCTAATAAAGTACTAAATCCAGACGAGTCTTTATACTAAAGTACTAACGCCAGACGAGTCTTTGATAATAAAGTACTAAATCCAGACGAGCCTTTATAATAAAGTACTAAATCCAGACGAGTCTTTGATAATAAAGTACTAAATCCAGACGAGTCTTTGATAATAAAGTACTAAATCCAGGACGAGTCTTTGATAATAAAGTACTAAATCCAGACGAGCCTTTATAATAAAGTACTAAATCCAGACGAGTCTTTGATAATAAAGTACTAACGCCAGACGAGTCTTTGATAATAAAGTACTAAATCCAGACGAGTCTTTGATAATAAAGTACTAAATCCAGACGAATCTTTGATAATAAAGTACTAATCCAGACGAGTCTTTGATAATAAAGTACTAAATCCAGACGAGTCTTTGATAATAAAGTACTAACGCCAGACGAGTCTTTGATAATAAAGTACTAACGCAGACGAGTCTTTATTCCTAAAGTACTAAATCCAGGACGAGCCTTGTATAGAAAGTACTAAATCCAGACGAGTCTTTGATAATAAGTACTAATGCCAGACGAGTCTTTGATAATAAAGTACTAAATCCAGACGAGTCTTTGATAATAAAGTACTAACGCCAGACGAGTCTTTGATAATAAAGTACTAAATCCAGACGAGCCTCTATAATAAAGTACTAAATCCAGACGAGTCTTTGATAATAAAGTACTAAATCCAGACGAGTCTTTATACTAAAGTACTAAATCCAGACGAGTCTTTGATAATAAAGTACTAAATCCAGACGAGTCTTTGATAATAAAGTACTAAATCCAGACGAGTCTTTGATAATAAAGTACTAAATCCAGACGAGTCTTTGATAATAAAGTACTAAATCCAGACGAGTCTTTGATAATAAAGTACTAAATCCAGACGAATCTTTGATAATAAAGTACTAAATCCAGACGAGTCTTTTGATAATAAAGTACTAACGCCAGACGAGTCTTTGATAATAAAGTACTAAATCCAGACGAGTCTTTATACTAAAGTTCTACATCCAGACGAGTCTTTATACTAAAGTTCTAAATCCAGACGAGCCTTTATACTAAAGTACTAAGAACCATCTCCTCTGAGTTTTGAACCTGCTGCCTCTTGCTGACCTCTGGTGACCTCTGCTGGAGGAAATACACACACTTTATCTTTTTCTGGCCTTAATCTTAATCTGGTCCAGACATTCAGTCACAACCTTTAGTATTTAAAAGTATTTAAAACACCGTTTTTAAAACTGTATGTGAAGAAGACTGTGTTTGTCTTGAAGCAGCTGCAAGAAAAAGTAAATGAAATTGTAGTTTCCTGGTTTTCTGCATCATTTGGTTAGTCCTGATGTTTTTACTGAACAGAGTGATGGAGGAAAAGATGAAGCAGCGTTTCAATGACAGGTTGAACGTCCTGTAGCTGTGGATTCTTCCTCAAACAACCATCAGTGTCACATCCACTCAACCACCAGAACCGGCTCTACAGTCAACAAGAAACAGGCAGAAGAAAGAGAGCACACCAGATCACCTCCACGTCTCATCGAGTCTTCAACTTCAGCTCTGTGTATTTTTAGCAAATGTCCAGATCCTGAAGAAGAGGAGCATCACACAGATTTCAGCGACAAAATGATCTACGTCTAGTTCACATTTTAACTGAACTTTGGACGAAGCCTGAGTGGTGAGCTCCTGACTAAAGCTCAGCTAGAGTTACACATTAATTTTAAATTTAGGAAACATTTAGCCAAACAGAAAACGGATTTCTTATTCCTATGCACAGTCTAATACAAGAGTCCATCTCCATGTCAATAAAGAACATTAGTCCAGTAAGAAACAACAGAGCACAGCACAGCTGCACCTCACTAGCGTTATTATCATGACGTAGTTTACACAGATGGAAATATGTAGCAACTTATTTCATTACTGATATAGTATAAATTAATTAATTAATTGATAAATAGTAAATAATTGTATTTGTATATTACGTCCCATGTCATTATCTTCCATGTATCATTATTTATATTGTGTAGCACTGTACTTTTTCTGTGATGTGTATATTACATAAAATCATATATACTCTATGCATACTTCACTCCTCTCAGTCTTAACAACCTTTGCACCGTGTTATTCTCACTAAACCCAGAAAGAGGAGGAGCAACACTGGAAAGACGTCACATTGGTAAAGTCTCTGTTTGTCTCTGAGAGGAAACGGAACTGAGTCGATCAACAGCACGACAGAGTCTCTAGAAAACACTGGTGAGTACAGAGGATCAGATTCATGTTTTAACACTGTCTTAGATCTGTTCTACTCAGTAAAGTGTTCGTTTAGTGCTATAAAAATAGTAGAAACAGACACAACACAACGTAGTGAAGTGAGGTGGAAGAATGTTCCAGTTACTTTCCAAGTTCTAGTCAAACGCTGTTCTTTTTATTTTTCTGTGAACAGTGAAAGCAGGAAGTCGAGTTCCTTAAAGGCACAATGAGTAAAACCTGGTGGTTGCTGTCTGTGAATGCATCATTTAAAACGTGCCGTCCCCTGCTCTTAGCCGGTCATATCATTATCCAAGTGATTATAGTAATAATGTTACTTTAGCATTTATGAATGTAATAAAGAATATAATACAACACTTTGTTTGCAGATATGTCGACAGTCAGCTGTCTGCGATCTAAAGATCAGTTTCTTTGCTCCATCTGTCTGGATGTGTTCACTGATCCAGTCTCCACACCATGTGGACAAAGACTGAGTTAGAGGTCAACACCTTCATCTCTGAGATGGTTTCTCAGTTCAAACATGAAGCTCCACAGAAAACCAGCAGCAGCAGCTCAGAGCAACAAGTTGTCAAACCAGGAGAAGTTCCCTGTGACGTCTGCACTGGAACCAAACTGAAGGCCCTGAAGTCCTGTCTGGATTGTCTGACCTCCTACTGTGAGACTCACCTGGAGCCTCATCTGACAGTGTCAGGACTGAAAAGACATCAGCTGATCGACCCTGTGGAGAACCTGGAAGGCAAGATATGTATGAAGCACGATAAACCTCTGGAGCTGTTCTGTAAGAGCGACCAGACATGTGTCTGCATGTTCTGCTCTGTCTTAGACCACAAGACTCATGATGTTGTTCCTCTGAAAGAAGAATATGAACTGAAAACAGCAGAGCTTGGCAAGACAGAGGCTAGAATTTTGTGAATGATTCAGGAGAGACAACTAAAGATAAAAGAGATCAGAGAATCGTGCAAACTCTGTAAGAATCATGCAGAGTAGGAGGTAACAGAAGGTGTTCAGGTCTTCACTGCTCTGAAGGAGTCTGTAGAGAGAGGTCTGAACAAGTTCCTAAAGGAGATCGAAGACATACAGAAAACAACAGAGAAACAGGCTGAATACTTCATCCAAGATCTGGAACAGGAAATCTCTGAGCTGATGGAGAGAAGCTCTGAGGTGGAGCAGCTCTCACGCTCTGAAGACCACCTCCACCTCCTCCAAAGCTTCTCATCCCTGAAAGCTGCTCCACCCACCAAGAACTGGACAGAGGTCAGAGTCCGTCCTCCATCATATGAGGGGACTGTGGTGAGAGCTGTGGCTCAGCTGGAGGAGACACTCAGTAAAGAGATGAAGAAGCTGTTTGATTCTGAACTGAAGAGGGTCCAGCAGTTTGCAGTGGATGTGACTCTAGATCCTGATACAGCAAATCCCTATCTCATCCTGTCTGAGGATGGGAAACAAGGTCACAGTAGTGATGTGAAGAAGAAACTCCCAGAACACA